>NC_088326.1:3338333-3641363 GCF_910592395.1 Lineus longissimus
CTCCAATGCAAATCTTTTGATTTTAACGAACGGCGTAGGCCTTTACGAACCCGTCACATGGACTATATAATAAATAGGTAACGAAAATTGATGTAAATGTAATAGCTTTAATAAATTGTTTTAGGTTGTAAATATTCATACATGGTTGGTAATTAAAAACTTGGAAAATCAAATTGACTCGTTGTGTTATCATTCTTCCTTTAAAGTGGTCCTCCATGTTTCACCAATAGCAGCAGCGCCATTCACAGGACTCACATTTGGTCATCCGGAGCTTCAGTGCCTTTAAATCAGTAATACCTCGCTCTCGGCGAGGGGAGGAGCATGCATCTGACCCGGGCATTCGATGATGATTTTGGGTGAGATTTTAAGAAAAAATGACTATCCTGACCAACTTGGTCCAAAACCCTCCAAAGTATAGTCGTCAGAATTCCTAATTGAATCAAATATTTATTTATCTATTTGAAAGACTCTGATTTTATCGAAGTTGGAGATCTATCTTTTTGCTACCCGATTTAAACGCTTTCATCACCATCACAACACAATATGATATCATGTTAAAAATTGAAATAAAATCAATAAATCAATAGTTCACAATACCGACCAACCTCATAAATGATTTTTTAAGTCAGTTTCCAACAATTGGTGCAGAGGTTATCGATAGTGCAATTCGCGGCGCCAGATAAAAGACGTGCTATACAGCTCAAAGCAAAGTAATGGCTTGTGCGAGAGAACCTTTTGCAACTGATTGGCTTGTGGCATCCTTTATCAGCAAAGCGAAGTCCACCAGCCCAAATCTATTTCGGGCCGTCGGAGTGGCGCAGTGGAGCATCAGCGCCGCCTGTCACCACTGAGGTTCCGGTTCGATTCCCGGCCGGTCTTGGTACACTCACGTGTTAGAGAGGGCGGCCACTCACTTCGGAAGAGTAGGTTTTCACCGGTGTACATGTGAGTTACAATCGCCCGATATTGTTTATTGAGTTAATAATCACCACCGTTTGATGTCTGTGATATTGGTGAGAATAGAATGCACAACTTTTAGCAACGAAACCAATCCGGACACAGCCATGATCTTTTCCGTGAGCCTTTGTGTTTCGTTTTGGGCGTCAAATGGTCTCTAAATCGCGTCTGCGGGCATATCGATAGGTTCTTACTACAAGCGACGCCAAGTCATCCATAGTCCAGTGATGAAGCAGAGTCCGTGCCCGGGATGAAGTGTAGTCCAGTAGATGAATTGTGAATAATTGTGTACAGTTCTCTAGCTGATAAGTTCTGTTTGGTTCAGCCGACGAATTGTGTACAGTCAAGCCGGTGTATTATGCGGTATGAAACTTGGCAGATGGTTGGCTAGTCCACCGAAGCTGACGAAATGAGCTGACATGATTTACATCAGCTAACACCCTCGAAACACGGCGGACAATCCAGCCGTAATTCAATTTGGTCTACTGCGCAGACGGAAGCCTCGGCCCTGTAATATATTTACTATGTAAAGCCCTTGAGTGGAGTTTTTTTCAGGATATTGAAGTTAAGCTTCTCAATCATACAAACATACGATTCTGAGATATTCCGAGCAAATTTTCAAAATGACCAAGCAAATTCGACGGGCCTACTACGAGAAGCTGATTGACAACAGAGCTTTGCATCATCCAGATCTGTCCAGCTCGCTGGAGGTATCACTTCTTGGTTGTGCAACCGTTTGCCTTTTGCATGCAGTTTGTACCACGTTTGATACTTGTGACAAAGGCAATGGTATTACGTGCCAGGGGAGTCGCAGAGAGGGCACCTGTATGGAGAAGGAGGAGGCTTTCTTCAAGTCAAGGTGCAGGCTATTTCAAAGAAAGGTAATGATATACATGTATTCCAAAACACCTTGGCCACAATGTTTGGTTTTTATAATGGATGATGTGTTAGCCTCGTTTTCACAACAAATGTTTTGGTGTGACACTCACTACCTCTTGAGAGGGGATAAAATGTGTCGAAAACAGATTATCGGTGAATAATTCTTAATCTATGTCTAGGTTGAAATGTTTTAGAATAGACATTAGTACCTCACTACCGGTATTGGGTGTCTCGCTAAACACAGCTTGGGGGTAGCTGTCCTTTCTCGCAAAATCTCGGCTGCCGCCTCGGTTAAGGCCAACATTTAAGGGCCGTTTACAGGGGACTGATCTGATCTGGTCTGATTTGGTACCGTAGTTTCGCCATCACAGTGTTGGTGGGCCTACCAATCTTTGCAGTTCGGTATCAGTACCATTGATATTATCAAAGGTAGCTGTCGGCTGCCCAGTCACCTCCTATTCTACATAAGTTGTTTCCATCAACAAATTGCACAAAAAAAGAAAAAAAATCAAAATCTGACTGAATTATCACGCTTTTCCGTGTCACCCCAAACGAAATGATCAGCCAGAATGAATGGTGACTCTGTCTTGTATCTGCAGTTATCATAGTCAAACCACAGCCGCAATCAGCCCTTAACTAGTTTTGCCATGTGCATACTGACTTGCTTGAACATTCTGATTTCTCCCACGTCCCGTCCTCGAAGAAATCAGTCATTGTATTCAGCAAAAAGCTTCTTCGAGTCAGGCCACCGATCGAGTACAAAGTTGGAAGAGGGATACTATTCTATAATGCTAAACTCGGGTACTTGGTTGTCCGAAAATTCGAGCACCCTGTCCCTTATACCCGTACAATAGTCTATCACTATATTTCCATTTGCAAAGCCTACGTAGTCCTTTTTAACTCATCCTATTACTTAAGATCGGGCGTACAACATAACTTCGTTTTAGGATGGTATGAGGGACTTCTGATTATTAAAGAAACTAGACCTAGATACACCCAATACCATCTCCAAGACTTAGTCAGAGGACGGATATGTGGAGAGATGAAATTATCTAAAAGTTATAAAATACATTTATGTGAGAATTTTGATTTGAGCAACTATACAGAAATCAACGAGGCAAACACAAAACTTTATCACTATTGCGAGTCTGCGGAAAATATTGTTTTGCTTACGTACAGAATCCGCCGATCTAATGTATCTACATGTATTACCAGTGAGGCTAAGAGAGTTATTTTATATTTAGAGCCAATAGATGCAGAGGTTTTGACTACAAGGAACAATGTGCAACAGAGGAATCATCGAATTATATACTACTACGATGCACCTATAATTCATAAGGACCATGTTATTGTTACCTTTACCATCGAAAAAATCGGCATCAACTTTGGCGCTAAAGACACCAAGTTCGTTGTTTTTCACAGAAGGCCACCAAACAATTTCAACGTCTATGATACAAAATGCACCTTGAAACAATCGCCCTCGCAACTTTATAACCCATTAGCCGGGCTGCTTATCTATTTTTGCACCGATTGGCCAAATTACACCAAAATATCATTCGCATTGGAAATAAGTTGTCCTGAAAGACTAGGTCCCGTTCTTAATGACCCCTTACTAGAAGGATCAACTACACCACTACGAAGGACGCAAATTGCGTCACAAATATTTAGAACTTCGAAATATGGTGTCCCCAGATGGTTAAGCAAACGGGGCGATCTATTATTTTTTCCGCGAGAGACAGGAGATAATATGCGGATGAACAACTTGGTCTTTTTCAAAAAATCGTTATTTAAAGGGTTAGTACACCGTTCGTAATTACTGTTGGTCTGCTGTTATACACGATGCCGTAGTGCTGTATCATGCCTATGAATTGGCTGAAACTTGATATTTATAGTACATGTACATGTATTTGTACATTTGTTTACATAACAGCATTGTTGAAATTTACATTCAGTGCGTATTAACATAAGTTGAATCTTTCAAATTCAATCACAAATTTCATATTATCAACGAACGGCGTAGGCCTTTAAAGGAAATGGCATGATCACGTGATTGGGGTCACGTTGGGGTCCATGATGCAGATTAGGGTATTATTTTCATGTATTTAGTTGGAAAAATCGAGCATTTGTCACTTTCCTTCTGAGACATTACCGCATAAATTCGCATATTTCCCACGAAAAAAACATACGCACGACATCTGAATCATCAGAGAGGTTTCGCCGCAAATCGCCCAAAACGCCAACGTAAACGCCGATCCCGTTGTTCAACTTCCTGGTCACGATGCCGTACAAAGAGATTTGCGTTCGCGTTGGAGTTTCGGGGGGTTTGCGAAAACGCCCAAATATTGAAAATCGCCGTAAAACTCACTTGCGACTGGACGGATTTTCTCGAGACAAAAACTAACCCGATCTGGATATATATGTGTGTTTATTCGTCGAGAAATAGTTCTGACACATGTGGTGCATTTACAGATTTGTGCTGGGTGCTAGGTGCTTGTTTACAACGATCTATTTACATATCCGTGAAAAATCAAGGTTCAAAGAATTTAACTAGTGCACAGAAAATCAATCATTTCTGTTAATTCCCTATGATTAAACGCCGCATCCCCTACGTCTCGCATGACCATCAATTCGCTAATCTGTTCCGCTAACCTATTTTGCCCGTTCTTATCATTCACTATATAAAAAACCCTCAACATATCTCCCCAGCTGTCCACATTGTTCCTATCTAACCCATATTTTGCATACAACATGTTGACACTTCTCCCCAGTGAAGATTCACTCCCCTGACACACAAGTTTAAAACACAAGCTGACAAATACATTCTTAGATGAAGACATACCACCCATAAAATTCATTAACCGTTTTTCTAGTTCAATTTCAATACAAAAGTCGTGAACAATGCACGGCAGTAAATCATTGTGAGTCCTGTATGGTAGATTTAAAACCCGTCGCAGACACTTCCGCCACGCAACAAACAATTCCTCCATATAAGGCTTAGACAAGTCCAGAAGCTGGGAACCATATAAAGACATACAAAAACTTTTGAAAAGTGCGTACCTTACATGCGCATGGGCAAATCTGAACTGTGCCATTAACATGTTAGTTCTTTTGTACAAGTCATTTATTAAAAGCTCTACTCGTCTCCGATCAACACGAGGACCCAAAATAATACCGAGGTGTTCTTCCTCCATAGATATGAGTATCTGTGTGCCCTCAAAAAACAATGCCCTTGGTGGATCATCTAACCCAAAAACTAAAAATCTACTTTTTGATGCATTGAACGAAATATTAAAGTCAATTGAAAAACAACTTGCTGTACTCAACATTTTCTTCAACCCACGTAATGAGGGTGCAAGCATGATTAGGTCGTCTGCGAAGGCAAAGACGCCACAAAAGAGGTTACCAACATGGCACCCAAAACCAGCCTTCTTTAAATTCGCCACCAGCTCATCTATGTAAATACCAAAGAGTACAGGAGACAATACACCACCTTGTTTCACACCATTAGAGACAGCAAATTCTGCTGAGACACATTCCCCCCATTGAACTCTCACCCGTTGTTGGGTGTATAAAGATGCCAGAAACCTTGCCGCAAACGGGCACAACCCTTTTTTAGTCAAAAGACAGAATAACTTTACAAAATGCACACAATCAAAAGCCCGGCTAGCGTCCAGCATGACACAATATACTGCTGTGTTACAGCTTTTATAATAATTAATGACCTCATTTACAATTGAACTGCACGCCGCCGTAGAAACACCAGTCTTAAAACCAAATTGAGCATCGGAGGTCTGTAAAACCTTCTCATACTTTTTTAAGAAAATGTTGTCCATAATTTTTCCGATGATGCTACTTAAAGAGATACCACGATAATTATCTGAGACATTTAAAGACTTTCTGCTGTTCTTCGGAATTGGAATAACTCTGGTTTGAACGAAACCACGGGGACAATAACCATGACTCATCATGGAACTCAATAAAAGTGACAAATACACATTCAACCTTTGACTCCCATTGATAAAAAGATCTGACATTATTTTAGGATTACTATCCGTCTTTCCGCGCTTTAATCGCCTGATCCCACCAACTACCTCTTGGAATGAAATACCATGACTGGCATCACAATTACCATCCCGACAACCACTGGCGATTCCTAAATCCAGATCCCTCTTCAAGTCATTCATCTCATTTACATTGTACGACACCGAGTTATACAAACTTTTGAATTTTTCGCCAAAGAGATTACATGTAGCGTCCATGCCACTAACTCCGTCCATGCTATTTGGTTGCATAGCTCTTGTTCCCTTAACCTTCTTCACATTCTTCCAAAACTCATTTTTATCATTATTTCCGAGTGACTCGGCTAACTTATTTGCTGCAACCCTATCATGATTTGTCTTGTTTCGTTTAACTGATAGATGATACAAGGCCCTTGTATGGCGCCTTATGTCAGCGATCACCCCCAGCCGCGGCCTACCATTCTCCTTCCAGAGATTATGCCAGAACATAGCTCGTTGCCTATACTCTTTCACCTCATCGGTCCACCCGGCTCTGCCCTGGTCCTCACGTACCCCACTTTTCACATGTTTTAGAGGTATAGATTCCTCCCCAGCCGAAATGCACGCCGCAATGATCTCCTCATGAAGCCGATCAATTACCTCATTGTGCATGACACAGAATGGATCGCCGCAGCGTGTCAGGTCATCCGGGATAGCAATAACTCTCAGGTTTTCATCTAAAGCCTCTTTGTATCTCATAATGTCCTCAGGTCCTGCTTTATCCCAGTCTAGTATTTGCCTAGACTCATTTCTTACGTCCTTATTTTCATATCCAAAGACCTGAACATCAGTACTCAATATCATAGAAAGGCTGGAGTGATCTGAGGGGTTGTCAGCCCTATGCAGAGCAGTGTACTGCTCGATCCTATTAAAAACATTTTCTGAGATTATAAAATGATCCAAAAGGGATCTTGCGCCTGTGATCTTACTCTCAAATGTATATTCTACATTACATACGGCATGCGTTCTTCCACAGAACAGACTCTCCCTCTCCAAAAAGTTCAACAACGCCCTAGTATTATCTGACCCGGCCCTGCTGAAGTCGGTATTCCAATCCCCTCCAATAATAACATCATTAACATTTGACATTTCTATAATTGCAGAGATCTCTTGCAGGACACCATTAAAAATTTCAATATCTTGCCCATCAGTAGGCATGTACACATTTATCAACAACATTTCATTTTGTAAACCAGGGCTATCAACCTGCACAGCGCATACCCTCTTTGATTCCCATTGAATTGGTTTAACCAGAGTCTTTCTATACAAGGGTCTGGTCACTGGTTTCAACATCAAAGACACCGCCCGTCTCGAACGACGTGCGGTGGGACAGCGCTCTCTCGGATCACGTGGTACACCCAAGCCAACTTTTTACGCCATATCCGCCATTTTGGTTCACTCGGAACGTCATCGTCTCAATCTCTCTCACAAAAACATGTTTTTACTGCCTGAAGGATATCAAGAATCGCTTTGAGTTGCTAAAATCAAGATAGACTTTTATCTCACGGACAGTTAGGTATGTTTCAATTTGCGATATATGTTATTAGTTTTGCACCAATTGGTCATCTTTGTAGACTGTAGTTTTGACGGCGATTCGAAAAATGTCCAAATAGTTTTTTTTCTTCTCGCAGTTTTCCACATTTTTGTTGTTAGGCGTTCAGTATGATGTCGTTGTTGATTTGACTTTTTAAAAGATTCACATTGTTCTTTATGGTTTGATCTAACTTAATAATCGCGTGTGGTTAAAATTGAACCGAAAAAACTGACGTTAGAGCGGGTTTTATTCGGGTCTCCGAAAAAAAACCTAAAAAACGCCAGAAGAAAACGAAAAATTCTCGGATAGACGAAAAGTTGTTGTTAGCAGTTAGCATGTTTATCGTGCAAATTTCATTATCATAGTACATTTGCTAATTAGATATAACTGTCTTCTTACTAAATAATCAACTCTTGTACCTTTTTAAGTTTTTAATCTTGAGTTATTATTATTACAAATTGGTCCCGTTTTCCTCAAATTGGTTTTGTCATTCAGCGGTTCAGTGTGTAGAGTACCCGGATGTATATGGCTTCATGCACAGGTCATGACAGATACCAGAAAAGGTTCGATGACAGGTTGAAATAAAATGTCATGCAAAGCATCATACTCAAAAGTACTCAAATCCACTGTTGTGTTATGTGTGTGGTTTACATTACCTGCATTACTCATTATTTCTCGGCTCCCTGCAATGTATGCCATGTGTTGATAACTTTTGTAAACAATAACACAACAGCTTGTGTTGTATTTGTATTTGTTAATTTGTTTTTTAACCTAACTTAAGTAGGCCTGGGCCTTATAATTGTAATTCCTGATTTGAGTCACCTGATGAAATGAACTTATTCACTCTGTTGTTTTATTTACCAGTTGTAATTTTTGTTGTTTTGTTTACCAGTTATAAATTATGCTGTTTCACTTCTTCACTTTAGGTCTGGTTCCATCATGCCGAATAAGAAAAAGGGTTCAAGGTCCAGGTTCACACGTCCCAAGAGCAAGAAAGATGATAGGTTACCGAAGGCGTCAGTGTTAGATCCAGTTAGCGTGTTAGATCCAGTTCTCGAAAATTTCTGCAACACAGTTATGACTATGAGCACAAGGCTAGAACCGGACGATCGACCTGCTGAAGTTATATTGACAGTGCCGACTTTTTTCGAGGCTATTTCTGTTGCTGATAGTGATAGGACAACTTGAAATGAAGGACAACATTGAAGGTCCTTGATAGAATGGTTTTACTTCACTTTATGTTTCTGGTATTACCCGGTAATAAAATGTTTTTATGTAAATCAAATTGTATTGATTTTTTTACTGGTTCTGGTAATGGTACACCCGTGCTGTCTATCTCCTACGGTACGGAAAATGTGTTTATTCCAACCGCTAGATAACATTTGCTTCAGGTGAAACCAATCCCTATGACACCTGGTCAGCTGTAGCGTAGCTCCAGACTGAAACTATGACCTAAACATGTATTTCTATGACATGTCAATGTCCATGAAGAAACTTTTACCACCATTTGGACATTTTGCTATAATGATGGGAGATAAATTCAGTCATCCATACCGGGTCAAATCACATTTCACAACAGAGACGTCTACCACAGTGTTACTTTGAGAATCCTCAGTTTTAGGGGGGGGGGGGGGGTTAACAAGAAAAAGTCAAGAATGAGTTAATGCGCTTTCATTTAATATGTCAAGGACGGTTGACATTAACACTTGATCTATATTGACATCACTGATCTGGTTTGATAACACACACATCATCACAGGATTCATCAGGGCAATGTCTTACTTTCCTTCAGTCCCTTTCTCAACGCTTTTTGACCTTTCAACACCTGCTTGGTTTTTTCCTGAATAGTGTCCTTTACCGATCGCGCCAGCGAAAAACCCCTCAAGACCAGATACAACTTCACTACTTTCCTGAATAAATTCAGTTGTTGGTCATGCTCAGGAAGCAGACTTGAAAGATCGTCTAAATTAACCGGAAAATCTTGAACGACAACTCCCTTACATGACTTACAGAGTGCCAGATTAAGTTGATGTGATGAGCAGTGAAAATAGATGGCTTTCTGGTTGTCGGTTTTGGCCTGGAATTGTTTAAAAGCACCTTTATGCTTCCTAGACATATTGCCGGCACCATCATATGTTTGACAGCGACATTTTCCTGTGTCTAGGCCATTTTTGTTGTTAGTGTCTTCCTCATTCGGAACGGTTCGGAGAAACTCGGTGAGCTTCGGCGACTTACGACGTTTGCGCAAAATTTAAGAAAAAATTAAAGGGCTTCATCTGGCTCCAGTTAATTGCCCGAGAGAGCCGTGTGATCAAAGGAAAGTTGCCGGTGACCAGACCCTTGTATAGAAAGACTCTGGTTTAACACATGCATCACTATGAGCGTTCCACGCGATTGCAGCGCCACCGTGAGGCCTGCCAACCAACAAAGATTCACTTGCCATACCAGTGACACCATGAATATTAATGGTACTCCCAATTTCACTACCAAGTTTCTTAAGTTGCTCATTATACAACCAATGTTCCTGTATGAAGAGGAAATCCGCATCCTTACTAAGGTCTCTTAAATATTCATGTCTACCAGGCCCAGTACCATTACTGTTGTAAGTAGTGCATTTCAAAGTGTTCACAAGTGTAGCCAGAGTTATTGTCAGTAAAAGAATTAGGGACCTACTTATCATCAACACCTTGCTGTCTGTTTTGTTCGCGACTTTTAGACGGAACGACATACTTGCGGACCGTGACGCCCTCCGGCCACATGTCCTCACTCATGAGTTTCGGGTAGTCTGTTTTCCCGACAGTTATCCTAAATGAACAGTATGCTGAATCTGGGTGTGATAAACGTTTAACAGCACGCACATTTATGTCCTGTTCTTTGACATATTCCTCGAGATCAGACTCAACTGTGCCTTTTCTCAATCGGTACACAAACACATCCCTGGCAGGCTCCGGACCTGCTATAAGTTTATCACTGCACTTAGCTTTCCCAACGATTGCGCGACGCCTATTCATTTCACGTTTCTTTTCTCGCTGCACTTCATATCTGCCCTTTTCGAAGACATCACTGTCACCGTCAGAGCTCCTGTACTGATTTTCTGATTTACTGCATCCCCTAAGACGCAGCACATTTTTGTGAATAGGTGCGGATACGCCGCCGGACCGGGAGTCCTGCGATAGACCTTGATTGTCGTCTTTCCCACGGAAAGACTCGGACGGCAAGGTTGATGCGGCCTTGGCGTACGACTTTCCTACAGGCAGCTCTTTTGTCTCCATCCTCGTTCCGGACGGATACATGATGTGAGGCCAGCCACGACTGCCTCCCCGACGACCACGGTGACCCCTGCTACCGATACTAGCTCGCGCATTAACCAATGACATACTGCACTGCGGTGGCATATAAGAACTGTATGCGCCATTTGCTTTGGGATTCTCAGTACACGTCTCCGTCTCGCTCGATTGTATTTCACTTTCGACACACACTGCCTCCCTATCGAAGTTTGCTTCCCGTTTCTGTTCTCTCGCTGTGATATCAAAGATTTCAATAGAGTTTTTGGTAGCGACTTTCTGCACCTCCGCGAGCCTGCATTCTAGTTTCGACAGGCGATCAACTAATGAAATGTTATTTAACTCTTCGGGATGAGCACGTGGAATCTTCCCAAGATCCTCTGCGTCAATCACAAACTTCGGCAACATATCTGCAGAATCTAGCTTTTTAATAGCCTGAATAATGTCTACTGCGTTTGCTGCCTCCTCTGACCGATTTACAGAGGTCTTTCTCGTCTCTTTCTTACCCAATACACTGTTGTCACCTTTCTCCCATAACAGGTTTTTCGCACTAAGAATGTCATTCGGCGAGAAGAAACCAACCACAGCCTTTTTAATGGCATCAAATGGCCCCGAGTGGACACCATATACGATATATGCCAGAACCGGGTCACATATGGTCACTGGAGTCTGACAATCCCCAGTATGACCGTCATCTTGTTTACTAGTATTCACATCTGTCACATCATCCTTCTCGCGCTCATCATCAG
The DNA here is from genome assembly GCF_910592395.1 of Lineus longissimus. Classification (NCBI taxonomy): domain Eukaryota; kingdom Metazoa; phylum Nemertea; class Pilidiophora; order Heteronemertea; family Lineidae; genus Lineus; species Lineus longissimus. The sequence continues at coordinate 3,349,795 of NC_088326.1, forward strand.
CATCGCCCTCATTGCTGCCGTCACCAACCTTTGACATTTTGTGCTCGGGACTCACTTTCTTGCCATCTGGTGTCAACTTATTGAACGACCGCTTGTTGGTCGGCGTCCCAGACAACGACCAGACCGAATCGCAATCCTCTAAAGTCTTTTGAGTCGATGACGCAGCCATGCGTGACGAATGAACACATACGGATTGTCCTTAAACGTATGTATGTTCATGTATGTGCACTGTAATGCACTATGGAATTTTTAGAACGACTTGGGACATTTACAGCTCCAAAAACTCACAATCCAGGAATGAAACCTGGCAAAAGTCTATCAGATATCAGTCAGTCTCACCTACACGCTTATATCAGTCCCTACGATCACGATAGGACTTCTTGATTACTGCGATAAATTCCGATTTGGTCAGAGAACAAATCAAATACTACCGCCATTTGGCAGCCATCTTATTATCTCAATAAACTTGTTGACAGTAAGTTGATGAAATGTGGTCCTGCCAACTTCTCTGGTAATTCTTAAGGAACCGAGTCGGCATGAGTAAAAACACTTCGTTTGGATTTAGCTTATCATGTTTACATTTAATATATTTAGAGTTAGTGGTCTATTGCGTTCATGTTTATTTATGAGTTTTCGCAAATCTCCCGAAACGCCAACGTGAACGCCAGCCCAATGTTCGATCTCTTGATAACTATGTCGAACAACTGCATACGTTTGTGTTGACGTTTCGGTGGTTTGCGAAAACTCCCTATTGCAACTCCCTGGCCAATCTCCTAGTCTCGCCATCGGTAACGGTTGCTTAGTGATACTAGCACTGTTTACTAAGCCCCCCTTTTGGAGGGGCTCTTAAGATACACGTGTGTGCGGAAGTAGATAATGTAAATGAATGATGAGAAATAAAGAGAGTAACTATTGATTGTAAGCCCCCCTTTAGGAGGGGCTCTTAAGATACACGTGTGTGCGGGAGTAGATAATGTAAATGAATGATGAGAAATAAAGAGAGATTGTATATCCTACAAACAATTTTTTTTGGTATTTTTCTGAATTAACTCCGTTGAGTTTACCGATTTCTCCGCGATCTTCCGGTGGTGGTTGCTATCCCATTGGTTGAAATTAATTTAAATCTTCATGGGAATTCGCTACATCATATGCCTAAGAAATTGGCCAATTATATTAATGTTTTTATCAGAGAAATATCCGTCCTAAATAATGACAGAAAAGGGTGGTTTATTTCAATTTTGTGTCGACATGATCGAGGTCACGTGACATAAAAACAAAACAATCGCACACACCCGTCCAAAAAAGGCACTTTAAGAAAAACAAATACGTTTTTCCAGCTTAAAACCACACTGACGACTAAGTTATATTGGTCTACTGCCCAAATCTGAAGTATCAAATTGAATCACAAACTAGAACTAGCTCTATTTAGCTATAGTTGCGTGAAAAATTCCGGTGAGCGACGTACATTCTGTACCCTAGCGGCCAATAAATAAACTACTTTCAGCCGTCTGCTCCGGTCTCGTTAGGGAGTTTTTCCCAAATGTACGCGATGATGACGTGCCCCATTAACAGGACGTAACATCTATTTTAAAATGCGTTTCGAAAGTGAATGCATGAGGACAACCCATTTGTGTCGTATATCACTGGAAACGCCCGATTCCCGTGAATAAGGTCAATCACAATGTATTACATTACCAAAACAAAAACGTGTCGGAAGGAACTATATGGATGGTCCCATCGCACCCCCCCCCCCCTCCAGCAGTATGACACAGAAGGGCTAGTTGACTGTTCACCGGGGGGGTTTGGGGGGAGCTTCCCCCCCAACGCACTGGTAAAAACCTATGTCGACGGAGGGGGGTTTGGGGGGTGTCCCCCCATTGTAACAGCTGTAGTTGTTAGAGCTTGCACTTAACATATGCTCGTAGGGGGGTTCGGGGGAGCTCCCCCGACCTAAAGGGGGGCTCACTAAGTTCTTGACTTTACATATTATATCTTACAAACAATTTTTTTTGGTATTTTTCTGAATTAACTCCGTTGAGTTTACCGATTTCTCCGCGATCTTCCGGTGGTGGTTGCTATCCCATTGGTTGAAATTAATTTAAATTAATTTAAATCTTCATGGGAATTCGCTACATCATATGCCTAAGAAATTGGCCAATTATATTAATATTTTTATCAGAGAAATATCCGTCCTAAATAATGACAAAAAAGGGTGGTTTATTTCAATTTTGTGTCGACATGATCGAGGTCACGTGACATAAAAACAACACAATCGCACACACCCGTCCAAAAAAGGCACTTTAAGAAAAACAAATACGTTTTTCCAGCTTAAAACCACACTGACGACTAAGTTATATTGGTCTACTGCCCAAATCTGAAGTATCAAATTGAATCACAAACTAGAACTAGCTCTATTTAGCTATAGTTGCGTGAAAAATTCCGGTGAGCGACGTACATTCTGTACCCTAGCGGCCAATAAATAAACTACTTTCAGCCGTCTGCTCCGGTCTCGTTAGGGAGTTTTTCCCAAATGTACGCGATGATGACGTGCCCCATTAACAGGACGTAACATCTATTTTAAAATGCGTTTCGAAAGTGAATGCATGAGGACAACCCATTTGTGTCGTATATCACTGGAAACGCCCGATTCCCGTGAATAAGGTCAATCACAATGTATTACATTACCAAAACAAAAACGTGTCGGAAGGAACTATATGGATGGTCCCATCGCACCCCCCCCCCTCCAGCAGTATGACACAGAAGGGCTAGTTGACTGTTCACCGGGGGGGTTTGGGGGGAGCTTCCCCCCCAACGCACTGGTAAAAACCTATGTCGACGGAGGGGGGTTTGGGGGGTGTCCCCCCATTGTAACAGCTGTAGTTGTTAGAGCTTGCACTTAACATATGCTCGTAGGGGGGTTCGGGGGAGCTCCCCCGACCTAAAGGGGGGCTCACTAAGTTCTTGACTTTACATATTATATCCTACAAACAATTTTTTTTGGTATTTTTCTGAATTAACTCCGTTGAGTTTACCGATTTCTCCGCGATCTTCCGGTGGTGGTTGCTATCCCATTGGTTGAAATTAATTTAAATTAATTTAAATCTTCATGGGAATTCGCTACATCATATGCCTAAGAAATTGGCCAATTATATTAATATTTTTATCAGAGAAATATCCGTCCTAAATAATGACAAAAAAGGGTGGTTTATTTCAATTTTGTGTCGACATGATCGAGGTCACGTGACATAAAAACAACACAATCGCACACACCCGTCCAAAAAAGGCACTTTAAGAAAAACAAATACGTTTTTCCAGCTTAAAACCACACTGACGACTAAGTTATATTGGTCTACTGCCCAAATCTGAAGTATCAAATTGAATCACAAACTAGAACTAGCTCTATTTAGCTATAGTTGCGTGAAAAATTCCGGTGAGCGACGTACATTCTGTACCCTAGCGGCCAATAATTAAACTACTTTCAGCCGTCTGCTCCGGTCTCGTTAGGGAGTTTTTCCCAAATGTACGCGATGATGACGTGCCCCATTAACAGGACGTAACATCTATTTTAAAATGCGTTTCGAAAGTGAATGCATGAGGACAACCCATTTGTGTCGTATATCACTAGAAACGCCCGATTCCCGTGAATAAGGTCAATCACAATGTATTACATTACCAAAACAAAAATGTGTCGGAATTAGGAACTATATGGATGGTCCCATCGCACCCCCCCTCCAGCAGTATGACACAGAAGGGCTAGTTGACTGTCCACCGGGGGGGTTTGGGGGGAGCTTCCCCCCAACGCACTGGTAAAAACCTATGTCGACGGAGGGGGTTTCGGGGGTGTCCCCCCATTGTAACAGCTGTAGTTGTTAGAGCTTGCACTTAACATATGCTCGTAGGGGGGTTCGGGGGAGCTCCCCCGACCTAAAGGGGGGCTCACTAAGTTCTTGACTTTACATATTAGCGTACCTTTGCCCGAGAGCAAATTAAGCTAGTCCTCTCATTGGGAGATTGCTCCCTGGTTCAACTTTTTTTAAACGGTGGCTGTTGTGGCGGTTGTTGCTGTGAAAATCCTGTCCGTCACAGCCGTGACTGCACCTACAATTACCAGCCGAGTTTGGAAAAATAGGGTTCCACCGGTAGCGTAGTGTACACAGTGTATAATACAGGGCTCTGGCATGGCCTACACTGTGTGCAACACTGTATACATCGACTGCGGATGTCGCCTTGAGTGAGAAATTGACACTATACAGATGTATATATAATTCATCTCTAATCGCTTTTATGGACGACATCATCTTTGACTGGAGTGATTACGTTGTGTATCAGGGTTTCAATGCCTCCTCTCACGGTTTTCGTTAACCTTACACTATTCTTTCAATTTGAAAAGTATCGCGAACTCGTGTGGCGCCCTGAGCCGGCATCCAAGCGTTGCTTTGTGCCAATTTCGCTGAGGAAAAGGGACGAATGGAAATTTGACGCGAACTCCGTGTCCCTTATAGTTATTTTGGCAGGTGTGACTCAACCAGAGGATACCTTGATCGTTTACGCTTTCCGAAACCAAACATTGCGAGCAGCCTACAACTCTACCGTCAACCAATATACAACGTGCCCAACGGGTTCGTCATACTACATGGCACGTCACGAACGGCTAATGAATCTATACAACATGCATTTCACCTTTGGCTGCGCAGACGGCCTCATCAGATTGTTCAACATCTTTTTAGGACGGGTCACTTTTGATTTGACCATCCCGAAAAACGACAGATGTCGAAGACATAACTTGACTCGAATAGAGACACAGTTTTATGTGGAGAAAATTCTAGTAACGTGTCATCATAAGCGAGGAAAGGGACATTTTGATACTGTATATGACGTCGTCGAAGTAAACAAAACGATCAAATTACTTGGAGGAATGGAAGTGCCTCTAAGAAACGATGTGACTTACTCTGATTTGGAATTAACGATAGTTGGCGATGCCGTAACCATTGTTGCCGGGGTAGGGGTGTTTGGAATTTGCTTTTTCCAAAGGTTGAATAACTACAAAGAGATACGGAAATCTGTTGACCCTTTTTCAATAGTTCCGCGATCTCTCTACAATGGTTACAAACAAAAGTGGGGCCTAGATCTCAGTTTATTTGTCATTTTCTTCTTCAGAAGGATTCGAAATGATGCAGCGCTGTTCGGTACCAGAATAACTCCTGTAGTTCAGAACAGCCTCGTACCGAGAAAAAAGATGTCCGTTTTTCGTGAAATAAAAATGAAACTATTGTACGTGTATACAAAACGAACTCGAGCCGATGTGTTATTTTTCGTCCGGGGATGTCGATTGATGTTGGTGAAACCTACTAGAGGGCGTAATGAAGACACGGACGAGGTTTTATCAGTTTTATCATATTTACCTTTTTGAAATTGTGAGTTGCATTCCCGCGGGCAGTCCGTCAACCCCTGCATATGATGGGGGGACGTTTGAGTTCCGCCCGTCATGTGACTGATTTCGGAGCCTCATTAGCCTACCCAAGCAACTACATGCACATATAGATAGGACCCGGATTCGATTCCGGGTAGAAACTAAACCGGCGTGGCTTTCTATATAGGAACTTAAATTCATGGCACTTCTTCACAGCACTGCGTATGAATACATGCATATTCGCGGGTATGTTGGCTGAAAACCAACCGACCAGAAGATCGCGCTCTTGAGCCCCAAAAAGATGCGGTCATAACATTTAAGAACTGACTGTAATGATAAAACTATCCGTGTGAGGTAGATCTCTCACCCCATCATGGTCGCGTCGAGAGTACGGAACGCCGGGCCCGTCTCTTCAAAGGCGACCAATGAAGGGGAGAGGCTTATGTAACCGTTAAGGGTACATCCTCCTGAGGGTATCATCCATCGGATAATCCTGACGTCTTGAACGTCCGGAGGAGAATCCCACGGTTACGGTTAGAAAGTGTCATTTAAAGATTATGTATTTGAGATGGTATCCGCGTACGGTGGCTTGGAAAGGCCATCATATATTCTGAATGTACGAATTAACTTCTTAATACTTGAGCGTTTGACCTATGACTTAAGCACTCAACTTATAACTACTACAAAAAAATTATAAGGCGAGCTTATATGTTTTTGCTACTATAATTTATTATGCTATACTTTAATATCTCGAGCGCTCAACTTGTATCTCCAGCACTCGACTTATCTCGAGCGCTCGCTCGACGTGCGTCGGAGTATGAACTCGCCTTTAGCGAACAATTGTACTTCACAAACATAGTTTCTAAGAGGCGGAGCTACAGAGGTTTAGGGGCAGGCCGAAGTTACCAAACATGTTTTTTTTCCATGATTTCGGCCAAAAAAATTCAAAGAGGGTCCTTTTGCCCCCCTCCAAAAAGTTGGGTAAGGGCCTGTATTATCAATGTTCGTATACATTTCCTAATGTAATCGTTCTCAACACAATGGAAGTCTGTAACCTACATAAGTGACGGTCAGATGACATACATTTTTCACGCTATATTTCTTTTAAAGCATGCAATCCCCAGGTGCCGCCATTAGCAACAATGGGACACGCATCCATGCACAGCTACAAGACTGTCTGATATGTGCATATAAAAGCCATCATACTGCAGCGCGCCAATGTGCCGTGCCACATATTCTATTGATGCATTCCATTTATTGATTCTAATTCATGGACCTTCTTTTAAATGAAACTACTTTTGAGATGAATGTGGTGGCCTCCTGAAGCAAAATATTTTGAAATTATTATGACGTCATTTCTGTAAAACACTGATGAATTCTCTGTCTCCTCTTCGTTCCAGTATTCTGTCATTGTTGGAATCATCCTTTTGGTTGAAATCGTTGCCGTTATCCTTGCTGCTGTCTACTACGATCAGGTAAGAACAAATATAACGAAAAATATCGAAAAACTAACGAAAACTATCGTGAAATATCGAAAATCTAAAAAAATTAGAAATGAAAAAAATGAGACTCGAAACTTGTACTACAAATTGAGTTACTTTTACAACAATGTTTAGCTGATGTTTCTCAAAGCAAAGACATTGATGCATTTAAGCAGTAACATGACATTCTGTGCAATCATGTCTTCAGACGAAAAAAGAAATGGCCGCGTATCTAAATCTTACGATCATCGACAAATACTACGGCACTCCATTTACCTCTGAGCCGCTGTCTCTTGCCTGGGACTTTCTACATATCACAGTGAGTCGAAACCAGTGTCGTGTCGGAACAGCATCGCAAAGAGCCTCGGTATCCCTCTAATAGAGAGGTTCAGATTTCGTCCTAAGGAAGTGGTTAGACGGCCTCAGCTGTATTTTCAATCCACAAATCCAAAGTGGTCTCTCAAGGCGACGCGACCGTGTATGCGGTCAGTCTCTTGACGTTGGCTTGATACCGAGGTCTCTTGTCTTGCGTTATGTTCAGACTGACGTGTGGTTAGTGGCAAGCTTGTAGTGCATAGGTTAGAGAGTGAGGCATGGCTGTATTCATACATGTAGATGTATTCCAGTGCATTTTTCAGTTGCAGCTTCCAGAAAGAGGGCTTTGGATTGGTGGGGGATTGGACGTACGGAAGGAGATGCAAAGCTTCGCATTTTCTTAAATTTTAAGACCTGCCGGTCCGGCGAAAGCATTTACCGGATGAACCAGGATTGGACGCTTACGATTGGACGAAAAGCAGTTTCCCCTGTGCTTGTGCTTTTGCTTTTGCTTCTAGTTTGCTTGCTTGCTTGTTTTCAGGCTGTTTCGCTTGCCAAGACCTTCTTGCTCTCCACCATCTACACAGAATACGACGGAACCGCCAACTCCGCGAACGCAGTATCTTTGGCCTGGGACTACGCTCAAATCACAGTAAGTGAACTTTGATAAAGGGACTCCAACGAACTGGGACAATTTGTAGTTCGATCACCATGCCTATAGGTACCGCCAGCATCTATATTATTCCAATGTAGCTCCATTTTAACGAAGTATCACTATATGTTAAGTTAACCTGTATTTTATGTTACCAAATAATCAGTTGATTTCAAATATCGCCACGTTTTCATTTTCCTTCGCCCACTCTCCCTCTCTAGTTCTCCTGCTGCGGTCTTGACAACTACACCGATTTTGCCTCTGCCACCAACTGGAACAAAACTTCTGCAGCCGGCTCCATGGTTATACCGCCATCTTGTTGTAAAGTCCAGGACGCGAGCACCTTCCCAACCTTTACGTTGACCGACACTAACTGTCCATACAGTCCTTCCACGACCAACTCAAACTACCAGACTGTAAGTATATGTTTAAGTGGTCTTTCCATTAACCATTTTCCTCAAGCAAGAATTTGAGACTTCCGATCTCGGAAAGCCTAATTTTTGAGGATTTCGAATCTTCGCCTTGATCGGAAGAAGCGTCCTGTAGGGACTGAGAAAGTGCAACACTGAAGATCAGCTTTATAGTAAGGCTAAGATAAAAATAATTTCATAAATTGGTTTGGGAATCTTTCGTTTTGGTGTCTGGTGCTTCTCTCAATCATAACGAATTCATTTTTTCAGACTTGCTACGCTTCGCTGATGAGCTACGTCCAGACTTACTCCATCGCAATAATAGCTGTAACATCATCCGTGGCCGTCCTGCAACTAATCGTCATCATAGCTGCATGTTGCCTCTGTCGGGCCATTGGAGGGGACTCAGATACACGCGCCTAATTCTAACAGAGAAGCTTCCGCATCTAACAGTGAACTCATAACTGCATTCACCAATTTCCGAAATCAAAATCACCCGTCAGGAACTAACCCCAGATACTGCCTTCTGATTGGCTCGTTTCTAATGAGCGCGCCGCGGTCGCAGAACTCGGCACTTTTGATTGGACAATATACCACCGGAACTGCCCAAAATTCTGATTTCGGAAATCCCTGAATGGACTCCTAAAAGCATGTGTATTCTAAATCTCAACACTGTCCAAAGTGATGAGAAAAAAAACGATCCGGATTTCATCGGAAAATTGCCGTTATTTTGAATTTTCTCAGAAATCAAAAAATACTTTATGCAGTCTCCCAATAACTAACTAAACTCCGAAATATATTATTAATTGGCCAAATTTATTTTGACTGATTTTACTTGCATCGTACCAATAGAAGGGGCGTGCCCCCAAAATGTAGCGGCCACAACAAACGCATCAGCAAGCTAAATCACGTGACGAGTAAATGTCCGGATGACGTAACATCATGAGGACAGGATGTGACACATTCACATACCACGTGCTCTTAACAGAGCCAATCACGTGACATGACTCAACTCGCTGACGCGCGAAGTGTAATCCGCTAAATGTTACATAACTGCAAGGGGTCAACCACCGCTCATAAAAAATAAGCATCTGAGACACTATACAAAATGGAGGAGGAGTGGAGGAGGTGGAAAACGAAATAATTAAACAACTTGTTCGTCTCACTGCAACCTGGCAAGTAATAAAGCTCTTGCCCCTTGAAACTAGCTAGCCCCTTGAAACCAGCTTGGGACCCTAGCTAGAATCTGATTGGTCAGCCATATTCCTGGACACTCCCAGACCTGGCTGATTAGCATGTGGTGAGGGCTGAACAAGTTGGTTAGGTTATCCCACATAAAATCCATTATGTCAGTCTATTGTTTATAGTTTACATAATGAGCATTTATGCAGTCTCCCAATAACTAACTAAACTCCGAAATATATTATTAATTGGCCAAATTTATTTTGACTGATTTTACTTGCATCGTACCAATAGAAGGGGCGTGCCCCCAAAATGTAGCGGCCACAACAAACGCATCAGCAAGCTAAATCACGTGACGAGTAAATGTCCGGATGACGTAACATCATGAGGACAGGATGTGACACATTCACATACCACGTGCTCTTAACAGAGCCAATCACGTGACATGACTCAACTCGCTGACGCGCGAAGTGTAATCCGCTAAATGTTACATAACTGCAAGGGGTCAACCACCCAAGTGGCAAAGCCACACCCCACCGCAGTACCAGAAATATTTTACTTTCATTTTTAGATGATTTTTTTTTTGTTGAAAATAGTTAGCAGATGCAAGAAAATACCGTCAAAACGAATATAGAAAACTGTGGCCTTTAAGGAAACGCAAGAGTAAAGCAAATGTAAGAAGTAACAATTTAAATCAATTAAACCCACAGCTTATAGAGCCGAATTGAAATACTTGGCACTGTTTGTGTTGCTAGCCAAAATTGCTGGAGGCACCCAGGCATCTCTAAAAAGAAAAGCTAATGAGTAAGGGAGGCTAGAGCTTATCCCTAATCGTTTGATTACGTGTTAGCGATTGTAGACTACCAGGAGCCCAAGCAGGAAGCTTACTTCCGTTAGTGGAAATGAAGGGCAGCATAAATAAATAGGCTAAGCCGTGAGGTGCCTTAACTCTGTGAAAGTACTTTAAAAACCCAGATTAACGTAGTTAAGAGATTAAGGGTAACCTGCTGGAAGGCCCTAATTGGACCACAAACAGGATGCAATTATACACAGGATGTAGTTATACACAATTTGAGAATTGTAAGCTGCAGCCTAAGACTGACAACTTAAGATTAAGATTAGCCTATACTTTACATGTACTTGACAATTACCTCAAGTTGACCCTTAATTATATATACAATTGAAAGCTATAAGCTGCAGCCTAAGACTGACAACCCAAGAACCACAAATCTGACCACGAAAAATGGTATGCTTAGTGCCTAATTAATGCGTATGTATCTACGGAAGGCGTCTGAGGACCAACGCCCAAGCAGTCGGATTTGTGCATCGGATTTACCTTGCATGGCGGCATCACTGGCCGCCCCGATTCTAAAAGAATGTCCCTTGAAACGACTTGAGTCAAGCCCACAGAAATTAAGCATTGTTTTAAGAATCAGATCAAATTCCCTTCTGATTACCGGGCGGCCTGACTCTGATAAAAATAGAGGGCCTGCAATTGGCCCTCTTACTGCCATGAAACGAGTTAAAGTTGAGACCGGACATGGGGGCAAAGATGCCTGAATGTGGATACATTGAGGCCCCTGGGCCTTACTGGACTTAAAGCGCAAGATTGAAATTAAAACTTCGCTGTTGGTGGTCGAAACATCACTAAATTGTAAGCATGACGCAGTTGCTTGTGCGGACTTAGGCACCAACTCGCCAATGCGTAAAAATGCGTGAAAAGCTGTCGAAAACATGGCGGCTACAAGCCGTTGTTGGTACTGCACAGAATAAACCCTTGGAATCGAAGCCAGGAGCGTAGCTAAGATGCTTTTCGTGATAGGGAGACGAAGGTCAGCCCTAGCTTGCAGGTTTTGAGCAGCGCCCAATAGCTTTCTAACTATGAAAGAAGCAGATGGGTCAGGGTATCCCCCCCATTTCATGAAAAAACAGACTGCTGATAAATAACTGGCTATGGTCGCAGGGGCGTATTTCTGTGAAAAAAGGTATGCCACAAAAAGTGAACAGTTGGTGACAGAAAGAGGAGCCAAAGGTTGGCCGGGCAGTGACCGATGACAAAACTGTACATAAATTGACCAGGCTCGACAATAACCTTGCCTGGAAGATTCGGACAAAACTGCCCCTAACAATGTATTCAATGAATCGGTAACCTCTCGGGCAACATATCTTGTGGAATCTCCGTTGGGGAGGAGTCTAGCCAAGGGGCCAACCGACGAGCTTTGTCCACCTGAAATCGGGAAATCAGATCAGGTAAATCATTGAATTTCCCTGGAATATGCCTTGCCTGAAACCTTATGTTGAGCTCTAAGCATCTTAACACCAATTTACGCATGAGGATACTATATGTTTATGTTGCTTTGCCGACTTTAAATTTTCACAAATGAGGGATTCCATGTTACCAGCATAGTGTAAGCGAGACCCGACAGAAAAACCCTACTTCAAATAATGTAATTTCACCGGGTCATAACCGGAGAGGTAGGCACACAAGGTGTTAACTTTGACCGGGGATGGGAGAACGGAATGAGAAGCACTAATATTTAGGGTTGGATCATTAATGTTCTTTGGTCGTGGTATCACCTTGCTTTGAAGAGCCTTTTTGGGTGTAACACTTGGAGGTAGGGTGTTTACCCTTGCACTTAGCGCAAGTGTGCTGGAATTTGCACTTGGCGCCTCTGTTGCATTTGCCTGTATTTTGGTAGACAAAGCAGGTGCCTTTGGGTAAGCCGTTGGAGGCTTTGTTAGCACGAAAGGGCTGATTCTTACCGCCGGAAATGGTTTTGTCACTGGCGGAAAGATCAGAACTCCCTCTTGTATGGGCCTTCATGTACAAGGTGTGTACCACTTCCAACCAGTCAAGAGGTTCCTCTTGACGCCACTTGCGAAAATTCTCGTCATAGTAGCGCCAATCCCCTCCCTCGTGCGCAATCTCTTTCACTAATGCCGAGTACCGTACCAATTTATATACATCGTTTGGGAATTTCATCCCATAGACCGATGCGAAAACATCAAAGCACGACAACCACTGTATAAGTGACAAAGGCTTGTCTTTAGTTACTTTACCAAATGACAAGGAGATGGGCACCCCATCCTCATCTGTTGATATGACAGTTGGCTTGGGTTTGTCCTTATAGGTTTTCAAGAACTTGTGGAAATCCACATATTTCCCGGCCCAAACTTTCTCTCTGATCCTGTCGTAGACACCGTAATATAACGGACGGGCCACCGAGAGAAGAGAACCATTTATGTCTCTACCAGTGAACGACGGTTCGCCTATATCTCCCTCACCGTTAGTATTGGCGCTGCTTGTCTGGCGTTGGTTTGACAATTCCAACTGAGCTGCAGATCCTGCTGCCGACGACGGACCCTGATTCGACTGAAGCTGACTGTTCTGCATGACTCCTTGCGTGGTAGCCGATACCGCCCCCGAAGACGGACCATACTGTAACTGCGGCTGAGTACTATTGAGCGGTAATCCAGTAGCACCGAGAGACGCATTGCTGGTGGTAACATTGTTAGTCCTGGCCATCATGTCCATCATGGTGGACATAAACGTCCTCATTTCAGTAAACATAGCACTAACGTCTGTTCCGCTCGGTCCCGAATTCGTTTGGTCGTTGCGCCTCTTAGTGATTTTTTTTTCTTCTGCCTCTTGGGACCTGTTGGATTTTGGGCTGCCACTTCGGGTGCTGGCACCGGCACCAATGGAGTATCTTCCTCATCCGCTTGGCGACGTCGCTTGCTCTGTCTCGTCTTCTGTGTATTGGACGCCATGGTCTAGAAAAGAACAGCGTGATTGTTAATGTATATGAGCTTTAAGAAAACAGCATCACCACAAATTGTGCAAGTGAGGAGAGATAACTCTCAGCACACTACCGCCTCATGCAGGGTATCGAGAGCGCCCATTGATAAACAACCTAGATACCAACCCATCGGGTGTCTATTGGTTTCAAAACACAGAACACCAAGACAGGAGTACATTATATCTAAGATTGCTTTTAGTCAAATGAGAAGCAAAGATCCAACTACAGTTGAGAGCATCATAATTAACGTGCAGAGCCTGAAACTTCATGCACTATACGAACAATTGTGCAAGTGAGGAGAGATAGCCCTCAGCGCAATACCGCCTCATGCAGGGTATCGATAGCGCACACTGTCAAGTGAGAAGCAACGATCCAACTACAGTTGAGAGCATCATAAATGCGCAGAGCCTAAGACCCATACACAAGGTAGATATGTGGAGTGCCCAAGACACATACACAAGACAATGTGCAGGAATAAAGGGGGAAGATCCCTCCTAGCACAACCAGCCCATTGCAGGGTATCAAAGCCCAAACTGTTGAAACCATAACATCGCACCAACTATGGGTTCGCGATATCAAGGGCGGGCTTCAAATTGGTTGGGAGCAATGATCCAACTACAAGGGCATCATAAATGAGCAGAGCCTAAGACTCACACCCAAGGTAAACAAGCGCACAGTGCCTGACGGCCCATGCACCCAACTTAATAAGCATATGAACCGTATGCTATTGAGCTAACGAACTAAAGCAATAAGCTTCAGTAAGACATCTAACCTAGCTACTCATAGCAGATGTGACAGCGGAACGCACGCTGCGGTACAATTTGAGGTTTCCCAATGGGTTCATATGGACGCTGTCCCTGTTATAAATGTTACTAGTAGGCTAGGAAACGCCTTTATGAAGCCATAACTTCAGGGTATCGAGAGCGCCCATTGACAAACAACCTAGATACCAACCCATCGGGTGTCTATTGGTTTCAAAACACAGAACACCAAGACAGGAGTACATGATATCTAAGATTGCTTTTAGTCAAATGAGAAGCAAAGATCCAACTACAGTTGAGAGCATCATAATTAACGTGCAGAGCCTGAAACTTCATGCACTATACGAACAATTGTGCAAGTGAGGAGAGATAGCCCTCAGCGCAATACCGCCTCATGCAGGGTATCGATAGCGCACACTGTCGAGTGAGAAGCAACGATCCAACTACAGTTGAGAGCATCATAAATGCGCAGAGCCTAAGACCCATACACAAGGTAGATATGTGGAGTGCCCAAGACACATACACAAGACAATGTGCAGGAATAAAGGGGGAAGATCCCTCCTAGCACAACCAGCCCATTGCAGGGTATCAAAGCCCAAACTGTTGAAACCATAACATCGCACCAACTATGGGTTCGCGATATCAAGGGCGGGCTTCAAATTGGTTGGGAGCAATGATCCAACTACAAGGGCATCATAAATGAGCAGAGCCTAAGACTCACACCCAAGGTAAATAAGCGCACAGTGCCTGACGGCCCATGCACCCAACTTAATAAGCATATGAACCGTATGCTATTGAGCTAACGAACTAAAGCAATAAGCTTCAGTAAGACATCTAACCTAGCTACTCATAGCAGATGTGACAGCGGAACGCACGCTGCGGTACAATTTGAGGTTTCCCAATGGGTTCATATGGACGCTGTCCCTGTTATAAATGTTACTAGTAGGCTGGGAAACGCCTTTATGAAGCCATAACTTCACCGGTATGGGACCCAAAGGGTCACAAAAATCTATCAAGTAACCATTAGTTCTGAAGACCTTGTCATTGTACACTTCAACGGATAGGTCTTGGGTGCGTGTTTTAAGGCGCTTGACTAAGCCGCCTACAAAAACTTTCCTTAAAGATGTTATCTTTGAAATGTATAACTCCACCAACTCCGATACTGAGTACGCTACATTAAAGGGGGCGGACGCAGAGCTTAGAGCATCTAGATCATTTGAACCAATCTGCAGAAATAGCACATGGGGCTGGAAAATCATCAGCTCCTCCCATATGGTCGCGTTTGAGCCCAAACTTGCGACAGTACCGCCACCGATATGGTGCCAACTAACACTACAATTAGCTAAGTCTAACCAGTTTGGCCGGGGGAGTGGTGGAGCCACATTACTAAACTGCTGCATAAATGGAAAATCTCGTGAGAATTCCATCAACCTACGCACGTAACTGTGACCTACAATAGCTACTTTGGTCTGCTGAATCGCAGTCATGGTTCTAGCTACTATATACGAGAAAGCTAGAAAGTATACTCCCCAGGTTAAAACGTTGGAATAAAAAACCGGTACTCCAAGGATAAATTCAGGAACGAAATATGTTGGAAACGAAATAATTAAACAACTTGTTCGTCTCACTGCAACCTGGCAAGTAATAAAGCTCTTGCCCCTTGAAACTAGCTAGCCCCTTGAAACCAGCTTGGGACCCTAGCTAGAATCTGATTGGTCAGCCATATTCCTGGACACTCCCAGACCTGGCTGATTAGCATGTGGTGAGGGCTGAACAAGTTGGTTAGGTTATCCCACATAAAATCCATTATGTCAGTCTATTGTTTATAGTTTACATAATGAGCATTTATTTTTCTCGGACGGGGGGTTTTGTTCTGGAGTCCGGGTTTCTTGAACTTTCCTGTCACTTTCTGGGTTGTGGGGTACATCTTAAACCTTCATTCACTCCATCAAAAACACGGAAAAACTCGGTTGTTTTCGCGAACTTCATTAACAACATAATTTGATTCTACGGCAGCAGTTTACCATCGAAACCTCAGAGTATATGCCGTTAATTTGAACTAGAAATTTGCTGCTCACACGATTCTGAACTGCTGCAGCGGAATCGGGCCTTTACACTCCTGGAAAAAGTCTCGCAAACACATCAACCAACATTCAACCTATATTTTCGGTTGTTTCCAAATTAGTGATTAAAAGCCGTCCATTTTCAGTCCTGCATGACGTCACTGATGAGTTTTGTGCAGACTTACTCCGTCGTCATAATCGCCGTGGCATCAACCGTGGCGTTCATACAGCTTCTTGTAATTATTGCCGCCTGCTGCTTCTGCCGGGCCATCGGCACTGATTCCGATAAATAGGAAGTTGATAGAGAGGTTGCGCTTTCAAAACGTATACGTAAAGAAACGTGAATACAGATATTGCTCCAATGCAAATCTTTTGATTTTAACGAACGGCGTACGCCTTTAAGAACCTGTCACGTGGACTATATAATAAATAGGTAACGAGAATTGATGTACATGTAATAGCTTTAATAAATTGTTTTAGGTTGTAAATATTCATACATGGTTGGTAATTAAAAACTTGGAAAATCAAATTGACTCGTTGTGTTATCATTCTTCCTTTAAAGTGGTCCTCCATGTTTCACCAATAGTAGCAGCGCCATTCACAGGACTAACATTTGGTCATCCGGAGCTTCAGTGCCTTTAAATCAGTAATACCTCGCTCTCGGCGAGGGGAGGAGCATGCATCTGACCCGGGCATTCGATGATGATTTTGGGTGAGATTTTAAGAAAAAATGACTATCCTGACCAACTTGGTCCAAAACCCTCCAAAGTATAGTCGTCAGAATTCCTAATTGAATCAAATATTTATTTATCTATTTGAAAGACTCTGATTTTATCGAAGTTGGAGATCTATCTTTTTGCTACCCGATTTAAACGCTTTCATCACCATCACAACACAATATGATATCATGTTAAAAATTGAAATAAAATCAATAAATCAATAGTTCACAATACCGACCAACCTCATAAATGATTTTTTAAGTCAGTTTCCAACAATTGGTGCAGAGGTTATCGACATTTCAAGTCGCGGCGCCAGATAAAAGGCGTGCTATACAGCTCAAAGCAAAGTAATGGCTTGTGCGAGAGAACCTTTTGCAACTGTCTGGCTTGTGGCATCCTTTATCAGCAAAGCGCAGTCCACCAGCCCAAATCTATTTCGGGCCGTCGGAGTGGCGCAGTGGAGCATCGGCGCTGCCTGTCACCACTGAGGTTCCGGTTCGATTCCCGGCCGGTCTTGGTACACTCACGTGTTAGAGAGGGCGGCCACTCTCTTCGAAAGAGTAGGTTTTCACCGGTGTACATGTGAGTTACAATCGCCCGATATTGTTTATTGAGTTAATAATCACCACCGTTTGATGTCTGTGATATTGGTGAGAATAGAATGCACAACTTTTAGCAACGAAACCCATCCGGACACAGCCATGATCTTTTCCGTGAGCCTTTGTGTTTCGTCTTGGGCGTCAAATGGTCTCTAAATCGCGTCTGCGGGCATATCGATAGGTTCTTACTACAAGCGACGCCAAGTCATCCATAGTCCAGTGATGAAGCAGAGTCCGTGCCCGTGATGAAGTGTAGTCCAGTCGATGAATCGTGAATAATTGTGTACAGTCCTCTAGCTGATAAGTTCTGTTTGGTTCAACCGACGAATTGTGTACAGTCAAGCCGGTGTATTATGCGGTATGAAACTTGGCAGATGGTTGGCTAGTCCACCGAAGCTGACGAAATGAGCTGACATGATTTACATCAGCTAACACCCTCGAAACACGGCGGACAATCCAGCCGTAATTCAATTTGGTCTACTGCGCAGACGGAAGCCTCGGCCCTGTAATATATTTACTATGTAAAGCCCTTGAGTGGGTTTTTTTTCAGGATATTGAAGTTAAGTTTCTCAATCATACAAACAAACGATTCTGAGATATTCCGAGCAAATTTTCAAAATGACCAAGCAAATTCGACGGGCCTACTACGAGAAGCTGATTGACAACAGAGCTTTGTATCATCCAGATCTGTCCAGCTCGCTGGAGGTATCACTTCTTGGTTGTGCAACCGTTTGCCTTTTGCATGCAATTTGTACCACGTTTGATACTTGTGACAAAGGCAATGGTATTACGTGCCAGGGGAGTCGCAGAGAGGGCACCTGTATGGAGAAGGAGGAGGCTTTTTTCAAGCCAAGGTGCAGGCTATTTCAAAGAAAGGTAATGATATATTCTAAAACACCTTGGCCACAATGATTGGTTTTTATAATGGATGATGTGTTAGCCTCGTTTTCACAACAAATGTTTTGGTGTGACACTCACTACCTCTTGAGAGGGGATAAAATGTGTCGAAAACAGATTATCGGTGAATAATTCTTAATCTATATATCGGTTGAAAAGTTTTAGAATAGACATTAGTACCTCATTGTCGGTATTGGGTGTCTCGCCAAACACAGCTTGGGGGTAGCTGTCTTTTCTCGCTAAATCTCGGCTGCCGCCTCGGTTAAGGCCAACATCTAAAGCTAAGCGCACACGGGCGACAAAAAAATGACAGCGAAACTGAAAACATTTGTTTTCAGTTGTTTTCGAAATGTTTTGCGACTTTGTCGCGTTTGTTTCAATCACTCGCACACGGGAGACAAAATGACACGGTAACGTCACAGGTCACGTCAAAAACAAGGGGTAACCATGGTTGCGCCATACGTCACACACCCGGTCACACCCGCGTATTCCAAGATGGCGGCCGATCTCTAGGGTCTTTGCTATTTCAGTAATTGCGGCATACCGCCTGTTCTTATCGCTGTAGAGCGGCGAGGTCACCTCAAACAGGGCAGGCCTTTCCTGCCACAGCTCGACCAACCTGCCCTCGAGCTCAGTCGTCCGTATTAATTCATGCAATTCCGATTCTTCATCCACAATCAACCCCGTTTCGTTTAAAATTGGCGCTGCCATTTTGACCTGGCTTGGTTGGTATCACATGACGCTGAACGTCATCGTGATTGGCTAATGATGATGATGACGCAAAAAATGTTTTACATTTCGCTGCAGTCACCCGCAAACGGGCGACGTTTTGACGAAAAACATTTTGACTAGGTCTAAAATATATTGCATGTTTAATATTCGAAAACTGTTTCAAAAACAAATGTTTTCGAAAAACATTTGTTTTTGTCGCCCGCAGACGGGAAACAAATTGTGAAAAAATATTTGAAAACAAATGTTTTCAGGTTTTTTTGTCATTTTGTTGCCCGTGTGCGCTTAGCTTAAACCCCACACCCAAACTGTCCCTTCAAATCACGTGCACGGAGCTATATAAATACGATTGCCGTGTGCTTGCGCACTTCCGACTCCAAAAGAATCGAATCTTAATTTTAATTCGCCATTTGCTGACATCATTGGCGCCAAAGACTATTTCTTTTGACCCTGTTGACCTCGCTTCTAAAAGCTTTTTTGAGAAAGCCATTTAAACATTAAAATCAACTACGAACATTATCTATAATATCACCGAGCTATATACATTGTAAATGCGATATATCAAGAAATAACTGTCGCATTATCGAATTATACGGTTAGCTTGGAACTATTTGTACCCAATTACCCTTCTGCCAGCGTAACCTCGTCACAATCATAGCGCTTCTTTAATATGCCGACGGTTGACCAACGAAAATCCCGGTCTACCATTAAAGCCGTGATGGCCTCGGCGGTTAGACGGTTGTACTGTGGAATGGATGGTCACGAGATCGAACCCCGGCGAATCTAATTTTTCGAGTTTTTTTTTAAAATGTTCTCGTTATTATTCATTCATGTACGTTTATCAGGCGCGGATCCAAGCAGGTGCACCAGACGCACGGCTCCTAATTGATGTAAACGTTTTTAATTTACCACTCATGAAATTTTTGAACACACCTGTCCAGGAATGTTGATAAGAAATGCAGAGCACGCTCCCTCTTCTTCCAGTTCCTAGATTCGCCGGCCCTCTTATACCACCACCTTATACCATTATGAATATTTTCACGAAGAAAACCCCTTCACCCGAACTTTTCAAGCTGAAGTACACACTGATTTAGGTGTTCGAGCACTCCAGAGAATGGTTTGACATGTCGGCGCTAAATTCATTATCAGTGATGAGCATTTAGTTTGTAACTACAGTGATGAGCTGCAGGCGGATAGATTCAAATTACATATCATCTTCCTGGTCACCTAAATCCCACACCCAAACTGTCCCTTCAAATCACGTGCACGGAGCTATATAAATACGATTGCCGTGTGCTTGCGCACTTCCGACTCCAAAAGAATCGAATCTTAATTCAAATTCGCCATTGCTGACATCATTGGCGCCAAAGACTATTTCTTTTGACCCTGTTGACCTCGCTTCTAAAAGCTTTTTTGAGAAAGCCATTTAAACATTAAAAATCAACTACGAACATTATCTATAATATCACCGAGCTATATAAATGCGATATATCAAGAAATAACTGTCGCATTATCGAATTATACGGTTAGCTTGGAACTATTTGTACCCAATTACCTTTCCGCCAGCGTAACCTCGTCACAATCATCGCGCTTCTTCAATATGCCGACGACTTGACCAACGAAAATCCCGGTATACCATTAAACCCTTGATGGCCTCGGCGGTTAGACGGTTGTACTGTGGAATGGATGGTCACGAGTTCGAACTCCGGCGAATCTAATTTTTCGAGATTTTTTGAAAAATGTTCTCGTTATTATTCATTCATGTACGTTTATCAGGCGCGGATCCAAGCAGGTGCACCAGACGCACGGCTCCTAATTGGTGTAAACGTTTTTAATTTACCACTCATGAAATTTTTGAACACACCTGTCCAGGAATGTTGATAAGAAATGCAGAGCACGCTCCCTCTTCTTCCAGTTCCTAG
This sequence comes from Lineus longissimus, assembly GCF_910592395.1. Classification (NCBI taxonomy): domain Eukaryota; kingdom Metazoa; phylum Nemertea; class Pilidiophora; order Heteronemertea; family Lineidae; genus Lineus; species Lineus longissimus. The sequence goes on from NC_088326.1 coordinate 3,370,735, forward strand.
ATTCGCCGGCCCTCTTATACCACCACCTTATACCATTATGAATATTATCACGAAGAAAACCCCTTCACCCGAACTTTTCAAGCTGAAGTACACACTGATTTAGGTGTTCGAGCACTCCAGAGAATGGTTTGACATGTCGGCGCTAAATTCATTATCAGTGATGAGCATTAAGTTTGTAACTACAGTGATGAGCTGCAGGCAGATAGATTCAAATTACATATCATCTTCCTGGTCACCTAAATCCCACACCCAAACTGTCCCTTCAAATCACGTGCACGGAGCTATATAAATACGATTGCCGTGTGCTTGCGCACTTCCGACTCCAAAAGAATCGAATCTTAATTCAAATTCGCCATTGCTGACATCATTGGCGCCAAAGACTATTTCTTTTGACCCTGTTGACCTCGCTTCTAAAAGCTTTTTTGAGAAAGCCATTTAAACATTAAAAATCAACTACGAACATTATCTATAATATCACCGAGCTATATAAATGCGATATATCAAGAAATAACTGTCGCATTATCGAATTATACGGTTAGCTTGGAACTATTTGTACCCAATTACCCTTCCGCCAGCGTAACCTCGTCACAATCATGGCGCTTCTTCAATATGCCGACGACTTGACCAACGAAAATCCCGGTCTACCATTAAAGCCTTGATGGCCTCGGCGGTTAGACGGTTGTACTGTGGAATGGATGGTCACGAGTTCGAACTCCGGCGAATCTAATTTTTCGAGTTTTTTTGAAAAATTACACACTGTACACACTGATTTAGGTGTTCGAGCACTCCAGAGAATGGTTTGACATGTCGGCGCTAAATTCATTATCAGTGATGAGCATTAAGTTTGTAACTACAGTGATGAGCTGCAGGCGGATAGATTCAAATTACATATCATCTTCCTGGTCACCTAAATCCCACACCCAAACTGTCCCTTCAAATCACGTGCACGGAGCTATATAAATACGATTGCCGTGTGCTTGCGCACTTCCGACTACAAAAGAATCGAATCTTGATTCAAATTCGCCATTGCTGACATCATTGGCGCCAAAGACTATTTCTTTTGACCCTGTTGGCTGTATAGCTAAATAGTCAAAATTAGCAAAGATATGCACATGTCACTATGCTACGAGTATTAGGTCAGCAGGCGTTCGTCTATTACGCGATCACGACTACTTCAAATACGTTGAGCAGAGAAACGAAAGTTTGATACCTAACTAAATTCTGAAAGATCACTATTTTGGTTTTGCTAATGTGCCTTCACTAATATGTTCTTTCGTTTTCATCTCAAGTAATATCAACCTGAAAGTGATCTTGATTTTATCGATAGATACCTCTTACACTAATTGATCATCTAATGTAAGAGTTTTTTTAATATATTTGTCATAACAATTTTACAATACCCAAAATATGAGTCATACCAGCAGACCACAGGCCTAGACTACATATAGGCCCCTACTATAAATCAGATACTTGGTCCTGGTCAATTGGACAGACTACCACTCGGAAGAGATTGTCCCCATGTTTATTAGAAATTTCTTTAGGACCGACTGACTGATGAGACTGTCCATATGATTTCTGGAGATGTCTCTTGGACAAATTTCTCTTCGAGTAATTTCTAATTGAGGAGCCAGCACAATTAAATACTCTGGACATTGGCATGTGGGATGTTATCATCAGTATCTTTGTCACAATTCTGTATCCACTTTCATCTCGGTTGTGTTGGCATTTGTTTCAGGTCTCGCACATTCCCAGAAACCCAATGTTCTGTTGATTGTTGTGGATGATTTGAGACCAGCTATTGGCTGCTACGGCTAAAAATCAAACGAGGACTGACAACGAATTTGAGGGCTTCTTTCCAAAATTACACTGTAGACAGATTGATTGATTTTTATGTATATATTGATGTCTTTTTGGTGGCACATTCTGCATGAGAGAAAGGACTTTGGGAGGATTAACCAGTCTTCTAAGATGACTGTGGTCCCAAGTAGTACTCAAGTTGTACTTAAAGAGTTTTCAGGTAGATATTGGGTACAACCAGTCTCGTGAGATCAGATAACCAGCTGGCAGAGGTTGGTTGTTCCATTGTCCGTCCTTGTGAGATGATTACCACGGTACAACCAAATCAGTTGTCTTGTATCACCCATGTAGAACGCGAGTGTAATGTTGTCTTGTACAGCTAAAGGACCCTTTGAAGTTGTGTCAATGACTTCCCAACCTGATCAGATAACCAGCTGGCAGACGTTGGTTGTTCCATTGTCCGTCCTTGTGAGATGATTACCACGGTACAACCAAATCAGTCGTCTTGTATCACAGTGTAATGTTGTCTTGTACAGCTAAAGGACCCTTTGAAGTTTGTGTCAATGTCTTCCCAACCTGACCAGATAACCAGCTGGAAGAGGTTGGTTGTTACGTAGGCTGTCCTGTCGTCTCCAAAGTTCATTAGCGGTAACCTTGGTGTAATTTTTAGGCTGTGTCAAGGTCGTCCCAACCTGACCAGATAACCAGCTGGCAGAGGGTAGTTGTTTCAGAGTTTTTATGTTGTGTCAAGGCCTTCACAATCTGAATAGATAAGCAGCTGGCAGAGGTTGATTGTTTCGACATCCCACAGACCATGCAGACAAAAAGATATTGGGATTTCACCAATCGCAATTGCCGTTGCCTGTACCATGACAAAAGACGGACAATAGTGCGATGGGCTTCATGATTTTGCTTGGGTTGGGGAGTTCCTGGGCTGATAAGGGCAGACATACATTGGGTCAGGTCAAGTATTGGGGTTGAGAAAGTGTTAGGTGTTGGTGTAGGGGGCCTACCCGAAGGATAAAAAAATGTGTCTCAATTTCACCATGGCAAACTGACAGCACTTCACCATAGTGAATTGGGACGGTGAAATATTTTACCATGGTGAGCAGGGTAAATTCTACATTCACCATGGTGAGCATGGTAAACTTTGAATTCACCATGGTGAACGCTGCATTCACCATGGTGAGCATGGTCAACTCCGATTTTACCATGGTGAATCTGAGATTTTTTTCGTAAGTGTCATCTCCATCCAAACCAATTCACCGACTTAACGTTGCCCTCTTTTAAGGTAACAAAATAATGAAAACAGATGCAAAGACAGGAGACTAAAGACGGAATACAATGTACAGAACACAGCCTTGTTATTCATGAAACATAGACTCTTGTCGACAACAAACAGTCAACAGAATTTTGGCAGGCTTTTTCAAAATAACAATGATGTGAAGTGAAAAAATACAATAAAATATAGCAATAAAAGTAAGTCACTCTATTGCAAATTACTTCCCACTAACAAGTTGAGGTGTGCCCACAAGTTGCTCGACAATCAAAATGGATTGATACGACGAACACCAGAGTTCAAAGGCGAGAAAGGATTCACTTTTTGCCCACATCAACGCATCATTTATTGAAATCGCTGATGATCAAGGAGTGACACGTGGTCATCGGAGTGACTAGGGAGATGAGAGCTGGCGATTCAGTCCATGCCTGTTCGAACAGGCCACCATTCCTCTCCTGCACTGCTTTGGAGTCTTTGGTAAACTTGGATGAGATCATCAGAGGGTGGCGACTTCTTCCTAGATTTTCTGAAGACAGAAAATAGAATTCAATTCAATACAGTATTTAGGCATTTTACATGATTGTGGCAGAGCAAGGGACAAGGATGTGACGTGACAAGATCGAAGAGCAAGACCAGCGTGAATCTACACGACACACTATGGACTAGTGGCTCAGATTCTCAACTAGAGGTCAAGAGGTCCCTGGTTCGAATCCTACAGTCGGTGAGAGACTCAGACAGGTCTCTTAGACACTTGCCTCACTACCCAGATGTATAAATGGGTTCTGGCGCTGGGCATATGGACAAATGGGACAGCATTTTTTCCTTCTTTTTTTGTTACTAACAGGATTGTGTGCAGCCCAGGCTTCAATCTCTTCATCTATCTTGGCCCTCGACGATGGCACCTTTGGTCCTTCCTTTTCCAGCAAGTGTCTGAAACAGTGAAAACAAAAACACAGTGGAAATCATTGACGGCGTTGTAGGTTAGACACTGCTGTTCAAATTATATGAAATATTCTCCTCACAATCCAAAGAAGAAAACTTAGGGGGCTTTTTCGTTATGCATTTCTTTGCAGTGAATTAACGAGTAAACATTGTCATTGTGAGAGCGAGCCCTCACCATATTCAGGCTTCGCCATCAACGGGGCCCCCTCTATCCAGCTGTGCTGGATCCACTCTCTTATTTGATGGTGACCTACCATGTGGTCCAGCCACCAGTCAGACAAGGATCCCCTTTTGCGAGTTGTTGCTACTTCTGGCTGTACCGAGGCTACTTTTTGCTGGGTCACTGGATGTACCAAGTCATGCCCGCTGAAACGACGAGTGATCATATCAACATTGTTGTGGTGATACTCTACACCATCCCTTCGCAATTCCCACAGCCCGTGATCACTGTTCACTAAAAGTTTGGAGAAACAAGTCGTCACAATTCCGTTGGCGTCATATGCAATTTGAATTGCAGCAGACGTCGCGGTTTAACATAAGTTGTGTACCGGTGCTACCGAATACGCTGCATGACACAAGGGCCTTAACATCACAGTAGAAAAGAATCATATTGAATTTGGCTAAATCACAGGGCTCAGCCAGGCCTCTGAATCTGATGATCATGATGGGGAGCGGGGGATTGGTCCAGCAGCCGCTGGCAGCGGACATTTATTGTCTTGACTCTTGCTTAGCGTTGCTACAGCTTAAAGTGCTATAGTACAGTCTAGAAGCAGTGTAATCATTGGCGAAATGGACCAAAGTTTGTGAGGGGCTGAGTTTCGTCCAAAAATAGATCTGTTTACACACTACGGCAATGGCGTATTGCAGGTACACGTCAACAGGTCATTGATTGTCGGACGTCAGTTTGCCAAGAAAACCAAAGGAATCGAAGGATTCATTGAACTCTTACGGTTAGATCGAGAGGGGGGTTTGGGGGTCCGACGCAGGTGCTCGCATGCATTGGTCGTATCCCCGAAACCTTTACAAGAACAACAAATCTGGTGGCATCGATCCAATGACGGTAAAGGAATTGACGGTGAAGTTACAACAAATCTGGTGGCATCGATCCAATGACGGTAAAGGAATTGACGGTGAAGGATCTCGTGGCATATCGGATGCGCATCCGATGACGGTGAAGGAATTGACGGTGAAGGAATTGACGGTGAAGAAATTGACGGTGAAGGAATTGACGGTGAAGGATGCGCATCTGATGACGGTAATATATGCGTATATATGTGTATATATTTTAGTTTTATACTATGTAATTTCAAGCTCTAGTGAACTCACTCAGCTGTTTGACATGGGGGAGCATCCCCCCCAACCCTGTCCTTCCGATACGTTTTAGCCAGTGCATGGGGGGGGGGTCTCCCAAACCCGGCCCCCTGTCCTTCTGACATGTTTGGCCAGTGCATTGGGGGTTTGGGAAACATGTGTAAGGGGGAGTCATTTTGTGTCTCTGGGTCTTGAAACTCACAAAGACAAAATCTTCGAAATCTGGATACATAATAATTGATTTATCGCTAACGAAACCGCCTTAGCTGATTTGTGATGCGAGTTGGGTCATAGCAAGATGTATATTGTGGTCCTTTAAATCGTCTCAGAAGGACTAATTGAGGGGGGGGGGGGTTAAAAATGCTCCAGCATGATGCATGATGCATGATTCCTGATCAGAAATCCCCCTAACAGCAACTTAGATGTGATATTCCTGATATTTGTGCTTTCAACCAACACCAACAGATGGCAACAGAAGACATTGGAAGGGTCTAACGTTATTTAGCAGAAATCCCCCTACAAGAAGCCTAACAGCAACTCCGGGAACCAGAGTTAGGCCTGGAAGAATTTCCTAGCCCAGCGTAAAGAGTCGCAGAACCCTTAGAGCAGCCACCCAATGAAGAGAACTGTTTAGGGAAAATATGTCCCAAATCCCAACAAGTAGTGAGACACCACTTCGGGGAACAAGTGCGATGGTCCAAGATAAACGAGGTCCAGGTTGAAGTAGGAAGTTGGGGTCAGCATTTATTTCAGAAAGGTTTTAAATTTCCCATGGTTTACATTTTGGACATTTTAATATTTTCTGGTAATGATACCTCTTCTATGGTATGATGTTTAGGAGTATATCAGAAACGAGGTCATTGTAGTTATATCAAAGAAATTTCTCATGTATCTCGATTTGAAAAGTGACATTGTCTTCATGAATTAAATGATTCTTTTGATGTGATATTCCTGATATTTGTGCTTTCAACCAACACAGGAGACATTGGAAGGGTCCAACATTGTGAAAAAATGATTTCCGTACACCAATTTTATTTCTTCGTGAGGAGGGAAATTGCATGTTTTGTTAATAAAATAATCGTCTGCTTCCAAAGACTAACCACCCGGCAAGTGTGGAAATGAACAAGTGTTTTTGTTGTTTAACCAGTGGATTGGGGGAGTCCCTCAACCCCCCCCCCCCTTTTTTGCCCCAATGTATCCTTGAAAATACCAGCTGCCGATTCGAACAACCATCCTCGGTAGTACTCGAACGCCCGGAATCAGTATGTGCTGCAGTTTGAAAAGTTTGGGTGCATGAAGGGTATATAATAATGATAATGATAAAAATTTCGACATCTGTACATGGATGATTAGACAACAAGAAAAGGAAGAAGAAAAAAAGAGAACACTGTGGCAGATTCACCGGGAGTCGAACCCGTGACCTACCGGTTCACAGTCAAACACTCCAAGCGCTGTACCGTCAAGGCTTTCATGCTGAATGGTGATTTTATTTGCATTTTATATGCGGTATGCAAACGAGCGCGCCGCAATTGTGACAAGGTCGCGCAGGTAGCAAAGTGATTTGCCAAAATAGTTCCAAGTAATCGTTTATTTCGATAGTTACACAGATTTTTCTCAACATATCGTATTTATAAACCTCAGTGATATAAAAGATTATCTTTGCAGTTGCTTCAACCTTTGAATGGCCTTTCTTAAAAAGCATTTAAAAATCTACTTCACCAGGGTCAGAGTCAGTCAATCAATCAATTGTTTTGGAAGACTCCGGCAGGGTCAAAAGAAATAGTTGTTGGCGCCGATGATGTCAGCAATATGGTGGATTTCCACCCCACCCGTGAGATTTGCTCTCGTCACGTCATTGAGCACATTGAGGTTGCACTGAGGTGCCATTACCACCTTCAGATAGCCAAATGCATCTAGTTTCTTTATTTGATGTGAAAACATGGGGTCATCTCGACTATTTTTTCGCTATATATATGGCATCTAGGCACCAGTGGTTTTCAATTTATTTATTTATTTATTAAACCTCCATATACATGAAGAACACATAGTACATAAAATTACGGTAATGAATAGGATGCCTTCGGTATCAGTACCATTGATATTATTAAAGGTAGCTGTCGGCTGCCCAGTCACCTCCTATTCCACACAGGTAGTTTCCATCAACAAATTGCACAAAAAAAAGAAAAAAAATCAAAATCTGACTGAATTATCACGCTTTTCCATGTCACCCCAAATGGAATGGTGACTGTCATGACTCTGTCTTGCATCTGCGGTTATCATAGTCAAACCACAGCCGCAATCAGCCCTTCACTAGTTTTGCCATGTGCATACTGACTTGCTTGAACATTCTGATTTCTCCCACGGCCCGCCCTCGAAGAAATCAGTCATTGTATTCAGCAAAAAGCTTCTTCGAGTCAGGCCACCGATCGAGTACAAAGTTGGAAGAGGGATACTATTCTATAATGTTAAACTCGGGTACTTGGTTGTCCGAAAAATCGAGCACCCTGTCCCTTATATCCGTACAATAGTTTATCACTATATTTCAATTTGCAAAGCCTACATAGTCCTTTTTAACTCATCCTATTACATGTACTTAAGAGCGGGCGTACAACATAACTTCGTTTTAGGATGGTATGAGGGACTTCTGATTATTAAAGAAACTGGACCTAGATACACCCAATACCATCTCCAAGACTTAGTCAGAGGACGGATATGTGGAGAGATGAAATTGCCTAAAAGTCATAAAATACATTTATGTGAGAATTTTGATTTGAGCAACTTTACAGAAATCAATGAGGCGAACACAAAACTTTATCACTATTGCGAGTTTGAGGAAAATATTGTTTTGCTTACGTATAGAATCCGCCGATCTAATGCACCTATTATCAGCGAGGCTAAGAGAGTTATTTTATATTTAGAGCCAATAGATGCAGAGGTTTTGACTACAAGGAACAATGTGCACCAGAGGAATCATCGAATTATATACTACTACGATGCACCTATAATTCATAAGGACCATGTTATTGTTACCTTTACCATCGAAAAAATCGGCATCAACTTTGGCGCTAAAGACACCAAGTTCGTTGTTTTTCACAGAAGGCCACCAAACAATTTCAACGTCTATGATACAAAATGCACCTTGAAACAAACGCCCTCGCAACTTTATAACCCATTAGCTGGGTTGTTTATTTATTTTTGCACCGATTGGCCAAATTACAACAAAATATCATTCGCATTGGAAATAAGTTGTCCTGAAAGACTAGGCCCTGTTCTTAATGACCCCTTACTAGAAGGATCAACTACACCACTACGAAGGACGCAAATTGCGTCACAAATATTTAGTACGGCGAAATATGGTGTCCCCAGATGGTTAAGCAAACGCGGCGATCTATTACTTTTCCCGCGAGAGACAGGAGATAATATGCGGATGAACAACTTGGTCTTTTTCAAAAAATCGTAATTTAAAGGGTTAGTACACCGTTCGTAATTACTGTTGGTGTGCTGTTATACACGATGCCGTAGTGCAGTATCATGCCTATGAATTGGCTACAATTACTAGCCGAGTTTGGAAAAAAAGGGTTCCACCGGTAGCGTAATGTACACACTGTATAATACAGTGCTCTGGCATGGCCTACACTGTGTACAACACTGTATACATCGACTGCGGGTGTCGCCTTGAGTGAGAAATTGACACTATACAGATGTACAGTAGAACCTCTCTTAGCGGACACCTCTCTAATATGTAAAGAGCAAGCTCTAGTGAACTCACACAACTGTTTGACATGGGGGAGCCCCCCAAACCCCCGTCCTTCTGACATATTTAGCCAGTACATTGGGGGATGAGTCCCCCAAACCCCCTCCCCCGTTCTCTGAAAGTGACAGGTTTTAGTCAGTACATTGGGGGAGCCCCCCCCCCCCCAATGCCCCCCCCCCCCATTGGACTCTAAAAATAGAATTCCTTGGAGACGCTGAACAATAAGGCCCCATAAAGAAATAGTCCCCGCCCGGTAGCTGTCTCATATCTGCGGACAGAAGCAGCTCTTTGTGGTGAAATAATAATTATATTTTCCACCTGCTAGCCTAGATATTTGTGTATGTTTCTTCACCAGTTAGTTAATAACGAATTTTTGTAGCTGATATATTCTTAATTGTTTTAACGCGTTCTTTTTATTCGTTTGGCGCCAAAATCAAGAATAGCAAATTTACGATCTTGACACTAGAGGCGCTGATGTCGTTCCGGAACGGTAGATGCTAAATCGGATAGCCAGCCGTTACGGGAACTCCTGCACTCTGACCACGTGAACTACATCATTACTTCACAGTTCCGGCACTGGGTCGAGTTTGGCAGTTCAAATCACGTGACTGGATCTGGCTTTAGTAGTGTTAAAACTGACTTTTTTGAAGTAAAGTACGTAAATCGAGAAGAAGAGAACGTTTGCTTTGTCTGTAAATGAAATGTCACAACTGTCTCCGCCGACGTTGTCCTGTATGATAGCAGACGAGTTTTAAATACATGATGTCCCACACCCGCACTTCAGTGGCGCCGGTGTGAATAAATCTACTTGTGTGAATGGTCAATGGCTCATGACGTCATGAAATAATTGCGTCACGAGGAAGGAAACAATGGTCTCGTTAGGGAGTTTTTCCCAAATGTACGCGATGATGACGTGCCCCATTAACAGGACGTAACATCTATTTTAAAATGCGTTTCCAAAGTGAATGCATGAGGACAACCCATTTGTGTCGTATAACACTGGAAACGCTAGATTCCCCTGATTCTGCAGGATATTAAATCGGGCATTTTATTTCTTTGAATAAATCATGAGCGTCGCATTTGCTCCTAGCTCTGTTCACCATCCCAAATGGCAATATTGCCAATTGGGCCAGACAATCACGAAAAACCCCAAATATTATACATTTCTTCCTGAATAATTCTTACAGAGACCATTCTCCCATGAAAGACAATTGCTTACGCTATACAGAAATCAAAAAAAAATCGAGGGTCAACCATTGAACTTTTGAGATATGTTGAATTTTACACAAATCAGCGAAAAACGCACCAACTGGCACTGGACGGCATTTCAACACGGGGCTGACGCACATCCCAAGTTCAGTGTACACATACGTCGGCAACGACAGTATAAATGCGTAGTTTCTTGTTAGTCGCCTATTGAGTAGCGCTCTAGGTTTCAGAAACTCCAAAAAAACATGTCTTTGCCAAAACAACTGCTGAATCAACGCTGACATACTGTAAGGACCGAGAAATCAGTGATTTTAGGAATGGCCGCGCATGAATAACAAAAAAAACCTCCCTAATGAGACCAATGGGAATCACGTCCGACGTGGTAACTGTGGGTGCGGTGCGACGTGAATGCAGGATCGGCCAACGCGCGGCCCGTATGGAATGCGACAAACTGTACCGGAACCAGAATTGTCATGGGTCTGCACAAATTTTTTCAGATTCGATGGACATGATGGATACATGAATTTTGTTTACACTTTATACATACGTAACCATTACACTCACTACGTTGTGTGAGTTATTAAGGACAACCTCTCTATTAAGGACACTGGTTTTGGTCCCAAACTGGTTGTTTCCATTCAATTTGAACTCTCTAATCAGGACAACTCTCTATTAAGGACAGCACTTGTCAGTCCCAAGGGTGTCCTTAATAGAGAGGTTCTACTGTATATATAATTCATCTCTAATCGCTTTTATGGACGTATCGCGAACTCGTGTGGCGCCCTGAGCCGGCATCCAAGCGTTGCTTTGTGCCAACTTCGCTGAGGAAAAGGGACGACTGGAAATTTGACGCGAACTCCGTGTCCCTTATAATTATTTTGGCAGGTGTGACTCAACCAGAGGATACCTTGATCGTTTACGCTTTCCGAAACAAAACATTGCGAGCAGCCTACAACTCTACCGTCAACCGATATACAACGTGCCCAACGGGTTCGTCATACTACATGGCACGTCACGAACGGCTAATGAATCTATACAACATGCATTTCACCTTTGGCTGCGCAGACGGCCTCATCAGATTGTTCAACATCTTTTTAGGACGGGTCACTTTTGATTTGACCATCCCGAAAAACAACAGATGTCGAAGACATAACTTGACTCGAATAGAGACACAGTTTTATGTGGAGAAAATTCTAGTAACGTGTCATCATAAGCGAGGAAAGGGACATTTTGATACTGTATATGACGTCGTCGAAGTAAACAAAACGATCAAATTACTTGGAGGAATGGAAGTGCCTCTAAGAAACGATGTGGCTTACTCTGATTTGGAATTAACGATAGTTGGCGATGCCGTAGCCATTGTTGCCGGGGTAGGGATGTTTGGAATTTGCTTTTTCCAAAGGTTGAATAACTACAAAGAGATACGGAAATATGTTGACCCTTTTTCAATAGTTCCGCGATCTCTCTACAATGGTTTCAAACAAAAGTGGGGCCTAGATCTCAGTTTATTTGTCATTTTCTTCTTCAGAAGGATTCGAAATGATGCAGCGCTGTTCGGTACCAGAATAACTCCTGTAGTTCAGAACAGCCTCGTACCGAGAAAAAAGATGTCCGTTTTTCGTGAAATAAAAATGAAACTATTGTACGTGTATACAAAACAAACTCGAGCCGATGTGTTATTTTTCGTCCGGGGATGTCGATTGATGTTGGTGAAACCTACTAGAGGGCGTAATGAAGACACGGACGAGGTTTTATCAGTTTTATCATATTTACCTTTTTGAGAATTGTGAGTTGCATTCCCGCGGGCAGTCCGTCAACCCCTGCACATGATGGGGGGACGTTTGAGTTCCGCCCGTCATGTGACTGATTTCGGAGCCTCATTAGCCTACCCAAGCAACTACATGCACATATAGATAGGACCCGGATTCGATTCCGGGTAGAAACTAAACCGGCGTGGCATTCTATATAGGAACTAAAATTCATGGCACTTCTTCACAGCACATCGTATGAATACATGCATATTCGCGGGTATGTTGGCTGAAAACCAACCGACCAGAAGATCGCCCTCTTGAGCCCCAAAAAGATGCGGTCATAACATTTAAGAACTGACTGTAATGATAAAACTATCTGTGTGAGGTAGATCTCTCACCCCATCATGGTCGCGTCGAGAGTACGGAACGCCGGGCCCGTCTCTTCAAAGGCGACCAATGAAGGGGAGAGGCTTATGTAACCGTTAAGGGTACATCCTCCTGAGGGTATCATCCATCGGATAATCCTGACGTCTTGAACGTCCGGAGGAGAATCCAACAAAAAAATTATAAGGCAAGCTTATATGTTTTTGCTACTATAATTTATTATGCTATACTTTAATATCTCGAGCGCTCAACTTGTATCTCCAGCACTCGACTTATCTCGAGCGCTCGCTCGACGTGCGTCGGAGTATGAACTCGCCTTTAGCGAACAATTGTACTTCACAAACATAGTTTCTAAGAGGCGGAGCTACAGAGGTTTAGGGGCATGCCGAAGTAACCAAACATGTTTTTATGGTTCCTGGTTCTTTCAGAACAGGAACCATATTGTGTTTGGTCATGGTGTCTGTCTGTGTGTGTGTGTGTCTGTGTGTCTGTGTGTCTGTGTGTCTGTGTGTCTGTGTGTCTGTGTGTGTGTGTGTCTGTCCAGTCTTATGACTGTCACAGCTCAGTTAAAATGAGGGTTAGAGGTCTAGAAACAGTTCCTACCCCTAGGTTTGTGGACACTAGCAATCTAATGAGCCCATCATTGTCAACTTACGACACGGGGATCATGGTGAAATTGACATTTTGAGATGTGAGATTTTGTCTGTCACACTTTTCAGATGCGAATATCTCTGTCCCTATTCAAGTTAGAAGTTTGGAAACAAGGTCTACCCTAGGTTATTGATGTGCCTGATTTCAATGAGTGCATCAAATTCAATCTCAGTTATCAGGGTCATGGTGATATTGATATATCGAATTTGATATTTTGAGATATCTTGACATCTGAGTAAGTTAGCAATGTGCAACCAAGTCTAGGTAATGTGTAGTTACCAAAGAGTTAAATGACATGAAAATGTACAGTGTCAGGCATTTGGATCATTAAGATATCATGAGATTTTCATATATCAATTTTGATAATTTGAACTATCTCGGTCTGTGGGAGGAGTAGAGTCATGGAACCTTCACCTATGCCCAGGTTATTGAGGTTGCCCATTCAGGTTATGCAATGACCTTGAAGGTCAGAGGTCAAGGTCAAGGTCAAATCACCTGCCAATGAAACCACTGATATTTCAACTGTTTAGTCTATGACACGGGAACAACATGCCAATCTATATCTTCTGTGATGCTTTGAAGGTCAAACGTCAAGGGCAAGGTTGAAAGTTATGAAGCAGGCATCCTCTCCTATCTCGGTCTGTCGAAGGGGTTGAGTTGTGGAGCCTTAACCTTAACCAACTTTGGGTGGACCACCTGGAGGCCACTGCTGGACCACGTCATTAGAGGAATAACGTTGAAAACAATTTGGAAACGTCTTTTCTGCCGTCATGTGGTGCCACCTGTTACCCTGATATGGTCTATTCGAATCAAAACTGATGTCGATAAAACGGTTCCGCATCGTGCCACACCGTTTTCAGTGTGAACACTTAATACGAATTAAGGTTTAAATTCAATTCGAATTAAAACTAGTGTCAACAGAACTTTATTTCAACATTCGGCACATCGGGAACCATCAGACATTTACAATGTCATCTTGTTTTTCCATGATTTCGGCCAAAAAAATTCAAAGAGGGTCCTTTTGCCCCCCTCCAAAAAGTTGGGGAAGGGCCTGTATTATCAATGTTCGTATACATTTCCTAAGGTAATCGTTCTCAACACAATGGAAGTCTGTAACCTACATAAGTGACGGTCAGATGACATACATTTTTCACGCTATATTTCTTTTAAAGCATGCAATCCCCAGGTGCCGCCATTAGCAACAATGGGACACGCATCCATGCACAGCTACAAGACTGTCTGATATGTGCGTATAAAAGCCATCATACTGCAGCGCGCCAATGTGCCGTGCCACATATTCTATTGATGCATTCCATTTATTGATTCTAATTTATGGACCTTCTTTTAAATGAAACTACTTTTGAAATGAATGTGGTGGCCTCCTGAAGCAAAATATTTCGAAATTATTATGACGTCATTTCTGTAAAACACTGATGAATTCTCTGTCTCCTCTTCGTTCCAGTATTCTGTCATTGTTGGAATCATCCTTTTGGTTGAAATCGTTGCCGTTATCCTTGCTGCTGTCTACTACGATCAGGTAAGAACAAATATAAAGGAAAATATCGAAAAACTAACGAAAACTATCGTGAAATATCGAAAATCTAAAAAAATTAGAAATGAAAAAAATGAGACTCGAAACTTGTACTACAAATTGAGTTACTTTTACAACAATGTTTAGCTGATGTTTCTCAAAGCAAAGACATTGATGCATTTAAGCAGTAACATGACATTCTGTGCAATCATGTCTTCAGACGAAAAAAGAAATGGCCGCGTATCTAAATCTTACGATCATCGACAAATACTACGGCACTCCATTTACCTCTGAGCCGCTGTCTCTTGCCTGGGACTTTCTACATATCACAGTGAGTCGAAACCAGTGTCGTGTCGGAACAGCATCGCAAAGAGCCTCGGTATCCCTCTAATAGAGAGGTTCAGATTTCGTCCTAAGGAAGTGGTTAGACGGCCTCAGCTGTATTTTCAATCCACAAATCCAAAGTGGTCTCTCAAGGCGACGCGACCGTGTATGCGGTCAGTCTCTTGACGTTGGCTTGATACCGAGGTCTCTTGTCTTGCGTTATGTTCAGACTGACGTGTGGTTAGTGGCAAGCTTCTAGTGCATAGGTTAGAGAGTGAAGCATGGCTATATTCATACATGTTGATGTATTCCAGTGCATTTTTCAGTTGCAGCTTCCAGAAAAAGGGCTTTGGATTGGTGGGGGATCGGACGTACGGAAGGAGATGCAAAGCTTCGCATTGTCTTAAATTTTAAGACCTGCCGGTCCGGCGAAAGCATTTCCCGGATGAACCAGGATTGGACGCTTATGATTTGACGAAAAGCAGTTTCCCCTGTGCTTGTGCTTGTGCTTTTGCTTCTAGTTTGCTTGCTTGCTTGTTTTCAGGCTGTTTCGCTTGCCAAGACCTTCTTGCTCTCCACCATCTACACAGAATACGACGGAACCGCCAACTCCGCGAACGCAGTATCTTTGGCTTGGGACTACGCTCAAATCACAGTAAGTGAACTTTGATAAAGGGACTCCAACGAACTGGGACAATTTGTAGTTCGATCACCATGCCTATAGGTACCGCCAGCATCTATATTATGCCAATGTAGCTCCATTTTAACGAAGTATCACTATATGTTAAGTTAACCTGTATTTTATGTTACCAAATAATCAGTTGATTTCAAATATCGCCACGTTTTCATTTTCATTCGCCCACTCTCCCTCTCTAGTTCTCCTGCTGCGGTCTTGACAACTACACCGATTTTGCTTCTGCCACCAACTGGAACAAAACTTCTGCAGCCGGCTCCATGGTTATACCGCCATCTTGTTGTAAAGTCCAGGACGCGAGCACCTTCCCAACCTTTACGTTGACCGACACTAACTGTCCATACAATCCTTCCACGACCAACTCAAACTACCAGACTGTAAGTATATGTTTAAGTGGTCTTGCCATTAACCTTTTTCTCAAGCAAGAATTTGAGACTTCCGATCTCGGAAAGCCTAATTTTTGAGGATTACGAATCTTCGCCTTGATCGGAAGAAGCGTCCTGTGGGAACTGAGAAAGTGCTACACTGAAGATCAGCTTTATAGTAAGGCTAAGATAAAAATAATTTCATAAATTGGTTTGGGAATCTTTCCTTTTGGTGTCTGGTGCTTCTCTCAATCATAACGAATTCATTTTTTCAGACTTGCTACGCTTCGCTGATGAGCTACGTCCAGACGTACTCCATTGCAATAATAGCTGTAACATCATCCGTGGCCGTCCTGCAACTAATCGTCATCATAGCTGCATGTTGCCTCTGTCGGGCCATTGGAGGGGACTCAGATACACGCGCCTAATTCTAACAGAGAAGCTTCCGCATCTAACAGTGAACTCATAACTGCATTCACCAATTTCCGAAATCAAAATCACCCGTCGGGAACTAATCCCAGATACTGCCGTCTGATTGGCTCGGGTTTCTTGAACTTTCCGGTCACTTTCTGGGTTCTGGGGTATATGTTAAACCTTCGTTCTCTCCATCAAAAACACGGAAAAACTCGGTTGTTTTCGCGAACTTCATTAACAACATAACTACTGAGGCTTGATTCTACTGCAGCAGTTTACCATCGAAACCTGAGAGTTTCTGCCGTTAATTTGAACCAGACATTTGCTGCTCACACGTTTCTGAACTGCTGCAGCGGAATCGGGCCTTTACACTCCTGGAAAAAGTCTCGCAAACACATCAACCAACATTCAACCTATATTTTCGGTTGTTTCCAAATTAGTGATTAAAAGCCGTCCATTTTCAGTCCTGCATGACGTCACTGATGAGTTTTGTGCAGACTTACTCCGTCGTCATTATCGCTGTGGCATCAACCGTGGCGTTCATACAGCTTCTTGTAATTATTGCCGCCTGCTGCTTCTGCCGGGCCATCGGCACTGAATCCGATAAATAGGAAGTTAATAGAGAGGTTGCGCTTTCAAAACGTATACGTAAAGAAAACGTGAATACAGATGTTGCTCCAATGCAAATCTTTTGATTTTAACGAACGGCATAGGCCTTTACGAACCCGTCACATGGACGATATAATAAATAGGTAACGAGAATTGATGTACATGTAATAGCTTTAATAAATTGTTTTAGGTTGTAAATATTCATACATGGTTGGTAATTAAAAACTTGGAAAATCAAATTGACTCGTTGTGTTATCATTCTTCCTTTAAAGTGGTCCTCCATGTTTCACCAATAGTAGCAGCGCCATTCACAGGACTAACATTTGGTCATCCGGAGCTTCAGTGCCTTTAAATCAGTAATACCTCGCTCTCGGCGAGGGGAGGAGCATGCATTTGACCCGGGCATTCGATGATGATTTTGGGTGAGATTTTAAGAAAAAATGACTATCCTGACCAACTTGGTCCAAAACCCTCCAAAGTATAGTCGTCAGAATTCATAATTGAATCAAATATTTATTTATCTATTTGAAAGACTCTGATTTTATCGAAGTTGGCGATCTATCTTTTTGCTACCCGATTTAAACGCTTTCATCACCATCACAACACAATATGATATCATGTTAAAAATTGAAATAAAATCAATAAATCAATAGTTCACAATACCGACCAACCTCATAAATGATTTTTTAAGTCAGTTTCCAACAATTGGTGCAGAGGTTATCGACATTTCAAGTCGCGGCGGCAGGTTAAAGACGTGCTTTTCAGCTCAAAGCAAAGTAATGGTTTGTGCGAAAGAACCTTTTGCAACTGTCTGGCTTGTGGCATCCTTTATCAGCAAAGCGCAGTCCACCAGCCCAAATCTAGTTCGGGCCGTCGGAGTGGCGCAGTGGAGCATCAGCGCCGCCTGTCACCACTGAGGTTCCGGTTCGATTCCCGGCCGGTCTTGGTACACTCACGTGTTAGAGAGAGCGGCCACTCACTTCGATAGAGTAGGTTTTCACCGGTTTACATGTGAATTACAATCGCCCGATATTGTTTATAGACCTAATAATCACCACCGTTTGATGTCTGTGATGTTGGTGAGAATAGAATGCACAACTTTTAGCAACGAAACCCATCCGGACACAGCCATGATCTTTTTCGTGAGCCTTTGTGTTTCGTTTTGGGCGTCAAATGGTCTCTAAATTGCGTCTGCGGGCATATGGATAGCCTCTTACTACAAGCGACGCCAAGTCATCCCTAGTCCAGTGATGAAGCAGAGTTCGTTCCCGTGATGATGTGTAGTCCAGTCGATGAATTGTGAATAATTGTGTACAGTCCTCTGGCTGATAAGTTCTGTTTGGTTCAGCCGACGAATTGTGTACAGTCAAGCCGGTGTATTATGCGGTATGAAACTTGGCGGATGGTTGTCTAGTCCACCGAAGCTGACGAAATGAGCTGACATGATTTACATCAGCTCGCACCCTCGAAACACGGCGGACAATCCAGCCGTAATTCAATTTAGTCTACTGGGCAGACGGAAGCCTCGGCCCTGTAATATATTTACTATGTAAAGCCATTGAGTGGAGTTTTTTTCAGGATATTGAAGTTAAGTTTCTCAATCATACAAACATACGATTCTGAGATATTCCGAGCAAATTTTCAAAATGACCAAGCAAATTCGACGGGCCTACTACGAGAAGCTGATTGACAACAGAGCTTTGCATCATCCAGATCTGTCCAGCTCGCTGGAGGTATCACTTCTTGGTTGTGCAACCGTTTGCCTTTTGCATGCAGTTTGTACCACGTTTGATACTTGTGACAAAGGCAATGGTATTACGTGCCAGGGGAGTCGCAGAGAGGGCACCTGTATGGAGAAGGAGGAGGCTTTTTTCAAGCCAAGGTGCAGGCTATTTCAAAGAAAGGTAATGATACATGTATATTCTAAAACACCTTGGCCACAATGTTTGGCTTTTATAATGGATGATGTGTTAGCCTCGTTTTCACAACAAATGTTTTGGTGTGACACTCACTACCTCTTGAGAGGGGATAAAATGTGTCGAAAACAGATTATCGGTGAATAATTCCTAAACTATATATCGGTTGAAAAGTTTTAGAATAGACATTAGTACCTCGCTCATTGTCGGTATTGGGTGTCTCGCCAAACACAGCTTGGGGGTAGCTGTCCTTTCTCGCTAAATCTCGGCTGCCGCCTCGGTTAAGGCCAACATCTAAAGCTAAGCGCACACGGGCGACAAAAAAATGACAGCGAAACTGAAAACATTTGTTTTCAGTTGTTTTCGAAATGTTTTGCGACTTTGTCGCGTTTGTTTCAATCACTCGCACACGGGAGACAAAATGACACGGTAACGTCACAGGTCACGTCAAAAACAAGGGGTAACCATGGTTGCGCCATACGTCACACACCCGGTCACACCCGCGTATTCCAAGATGGCGGCCGATCTCTAGGGTCTTTGCTATTTCAGTAATTGCGGCATACCGCCTGTTCTTATCGCTGTAGAGCGGCGAGGTCACCTCGAACAGGGCAGGCCTTTCCTGCCACAGCTCGACCAACCTGCCCTCGAGCTCAGTCGTCCGTATTAATTCATGCAATTCCGATTCTTCATCCACAATCAACCCCGTTTCGTTTAAAATTGGCGCTGCCATTTTGACCTGGCTTGGTTGGTATCACATGACGCTGAACGTCATCGTGATTGGCTAATGATGATGATGACGCAAAAAATGTTTTACATTTCGTTGCAGTCACCCGCAAACGGGCGACGTTTTGACGAAAAACATTTTGACTAGGTCAAAAATCTATTGCATGTTTAATATTCGAAAACTGTTTCAAAAAAAAATGTTTTCGAAAAACATTTGTTTTTGTCGCCCGCAGACGGGCAACAAATTGTGAAAAAATATTTGAAAACAAATGTTTTCAGGTTTTTTTGTCATTTTGTTGCCCGTGTGCGCTTAGCTTAAACCCCACACCCAAACTGTCCCTTCAAATCACGTGCACGGAGCTATATAAATACGATTGCCGTGTGCTTGCGCACTTCCGACTTCAAAAGAATGGAATCTTAATTTAAATTCGCCATTTGCTGACATCATTGGCGCCAAAGACTATTTCTTTTGACCCTGTTGACCTCGCTTCTAAAAGCTTTTTTGAGAAAGCCATTTAAACATTAAAATCAACTACGAACATTATCTATAATATCACCGAGCTATATACATTGTAAATGCGATATATCAAGAAATAACTGTCGCATTATCGAATTATACGGTTAGCTTGGAACTATTTGTACCCAATTACCCTTCCGCCAGCGTAACCTCGTCACAATCATAGCGCTTCTTTAATATGCCGACGGTTGACCAACGAAAATCCAGGTCTACCATTAAAGCCGTGATGGCCTCGGTGGTTAGACGGTTGTACTGTGGAATGGATGGTCACGAGATCGAACCCCGGCGAATCTAATTTTTCGAGTTTTTTTGAAAAATGTTCTCGTTATTATTCATTCATGTACGTTTATCAGGCGCGGATCCAAGCAGGTGCACCAGACGCACGGCTCCTAATTGATGTAAACGTTTTTAATTTACCACTCATGAAATTTTGGAACACACCTGTCCAGGAATGTTGATAAGAAATGCAGAGCACGCTCCCTCTTCTTCCAGTTCCTAGATTCGCCGGCCCTCTTATACCACCACCTTATACCATTATGAATATTTTCACGAAGAAAACCCCTTCACCCGAACTTTTCAAGCTGAAGTACACACTGATTTAGGTGTTCGAGCACTCCAGAGAATGGTTTGACATGTTGGCGCTAAATTCATTATCAGTGATGAGCATTTAGTTTGTAACTACAGTGATGAGCTGCAGGCGGATAGATTCAAATTACATATCATCTTCCTGGTCACCTAAATCCCACACCCAAACTGTCCCTTCAAATCACGTGCACGGAGCTATATAAATACGATTGCCGTGTGCTTGCGCACTTCCGACTCCAAAAGAATCGAATCTTAATTCAAATTCGCCATTGCTGACATCATTGGCGCCAAAGACTATTTCTTTTGACCCTGTTGACCTCGCTTCTAAAATCTTTTTTGAGAAAGCCATTTAAACATTAAAAATCAACTACGAACATTATCTATAATATCACCGAGCTTTATAAATGCGATATATCAAGAAATAACTGTCGCATTATCGAATTATACGGTTAGCTTGGAACTATTTGTACCCAATTACCCTTCCGCCAGCGTAACCTCGTCACAATCATGGCGCTTCTTCAATATGCCGACGACTTGACCAACGAAAATCCCGGTATACCATTAAAGCCTTGATGGCCTCGGCGGTTAGACGGTTGTACTGTGGAATGGGTGGTCACGAGTTCGAACTCCGGCGAATCTAATTTTTCGAGTCTTTTTGAAAAATGTTCTCGTTATTATTCATTCATGTACGTTTATCAGGCGCGGATCCAAGCAGGTGCACCAGACGCACGGCTCCTAATTTGTGTAAACGTTTTTAATTTACCACTCATGAAATTTTGGAACACACCTGTCCAGGAATGTTGATAAGAAATGCAGAGCACGCTCCCTCTTCTTCCAGTTCCTAGATTCGCCGGCCCTCTTATACCACCACCTTATACCATTATGAATATTATCACGAAGAAAACCCCTTCACCCGAACTTTTCAAGCTGAAGTACACACTGATTTAGGTGTTCGAGCACTCCAGAGAATGGTTTGACATGTCGGCGCTAAATTCATTATCAGTGATGAGCATTTAGTTTGTAACTACAGTGATGAGCTGCAGGCGGATAGATTCAAATTACATATCATCTTCCTGGTCACCTAAATCCCACACCCAAACTGTCCCTTCAAATCACGTGCACGGAGCTATACAAATACGATTGCCGTGTGCTTGCGCACTTCCGACTACAAAAGAATCGAATCTTGATTCAAATTCGCCATTGCTGACATCATTGGCGCCAAAGACTATTTCTTTTGACCCTGTTGGCTGTATAGCTAAATAGTCAAAATTAGCAAAGATATACACATGTCACTATGCTACGAGTATTAGGTCAGCAGGCGTTCGTCTATTACGCGATCACGACTACTTCAAATACGCTGAGCAGAGAAACGAAAGTTTGATACCTAACTAAATTCTGAAAGATCAATATTTTGGTTTTGCTAATGTGCCTTCACTAATATGTTCTTTCGTTTTCATCTCAAGAAATATCAACCTGAAAGTGATCTTGATTTTATCGATAGATACCTCTTACACTAATTGATAATCTAATGTAAGAGTTTTTTTAATATATTTGTCATAACAATTTTACAATACCCAAAATATGAGTCATACCAGCAGACCACAGGCCTAGACTACATATAGGCCCCTACTATAAATCAGATACTTGGTCCTGGTCAATTGGACAGACTACCACTCGGAAGAGATTGTCCCCATGTTTATTAGAAATTTCTTTGGACCGACTGACTGATGAGACTGTCCATATGATTTCTGGAGATGTCTCTTGGACAAATTTCTCTTCGAGTAATTTCTAATTGAGGAGCCAGCACAATTAAATACCCTGGACATTGGCATGTGGGATGTTATCATCAGTATCTTTGTCACAATTCTGTATCCACTTTCATCTCGGTTGTGTTGGCATTTGTTTCAGGTCTCGCACATTCCCAGAAACCCAATGTTCTGTTGATTGTTGTGGATGATTTGAGACCAGCTATTGGCTGCTACGGCTAAAAATCAAACGAGGACTGACAACGAATTTGAGGGTTGGTCTTGCTCTTCGATCTTGTCACGTCACATCCTTGTCCCTTGCTCTGCCACAATCATGTAAAATGCCTAAATACTGTATTGAATTGAATTCTATTTTCTGTCTTCAGAAAATCTAGGAAGAAGTCGCCACCCTCTGATGATCTCATCCAATTTTACCAAAGACTCCAAAGCAGTGCAGGAGAGGAATGGTGGCCTGTTCGAACAGGCATGGACTGAATCGCCAGCTCTCATCTCCCTAGTCACTCCGATGGCCACGTGTCACTCCTCGATCATCAGCGATTTCAATAAATGATGCGTTGATGTGGGCAAAAAGTGAATCCTTTCTCGCCTTTGAACTCTGGTGTTCGTCGTATCAATCCATTTTGATTGTCGAGCAACTTGTGGGCACACCTCAACTTGTTAGTTGGAAGTAATTTGCAATAGAGTGACTTACTTTTATTGCTATATTTTATTGTATTTTTTCACTTCACATCATTGTTATTTTGAAAAAGCCTGCCAAAATTCTGTTGACTGTTGGTTGTCGACAAGAGTCTATGTTTCATGAATAACAAGGCTGTGTTCTGTACATTGTATTCCGTCTTTAGTCTCCTGTCTTTGCATCTGTTTTCATTATTTTGTTACCTTAAAAGAGGGCAACGTTAAGTCGGTGAATTGGTTTGGATGGAGATGACCCTTACGAAAAAAATCTCAGATTCACCATGGTAAAATCGGAGTTGACCATGCTCACCATGGTGAATGCAGCGTTCACCATGGTGAATTCAAAGTTTACCATGCTCACCATGGTGAATGTAGAATTTACCCTGCTCACCATGGTAAAATATTTCACCGTCCCAATTCACTATGGTGAAGTGCTGTCAGTTTGCCATGGTGAAATTGAGACACATTTTTTTATCCTTCGGGTAGGCCCCCTACACCAACACCTAACACTTTCTCAACCCCAATACTTGACCTGACCCAATGTATGTCTGCCCTTATCAGCCCAGGAACTCCCCAACCCAAGCAAAATCATGAAGCCCATCGCACTATTGTCCGTCTTTTGTCATGGTACAGGCAACGGCAATTGCAATTGGTGAAATCCCAATATCTTTCTGTCTGCATGGTCTGTGGGATGTCGAAACAATCAACCTCTGCCAGCTGCTTATCTATTCAGATTGTGAAGGCCTTGACACAACAAAAAAACTCTGAAACAACTACCCTCTGCCAGCTGGTTATCTGGTCAGGTTGGGACGACCTTGACACAGCCTAAAAATTACACCAAGGTTACCGCTAAAGAACTTTGGAGACGACAGGACAGCCTACGTAACAACCAACCTCTTCCAGCCGGTTATCTGGTCAGGTTGGGAAGACATTGACACAAACTTCAAAGGGTCCTTTAGCTGTACAAGACAACATTACACTGTGATACAAGACGACTGATTTGGTTGTACCGTGGTAATCATCTCACAAGGACGGACAATGGAACAACCAACGTCTGCCAGCTGGTTATCTGATCAGGCTTCAATCTCTTCATCTATCTTGGCCCTCGACGATGGCACCTTTGGTCCTTCCTTTTCCAGCAAGTGTCTGAAACAGTGAAAACAAAAACACAGTGGAAATCATTGACGGCGTTGTAGGTTAGACACTGCTGCTCAAATGATATGAAATATTCTCCTCACAATCCAAAGAAGAAAACTTAGGGGGCTTTTTCGTTATGCATTTCTTTGCAGTGAATTAACGAGTAAACGTTGTCATTGTGAGAGCGAGCCCTCACCATATTCAGGCTTCGCCCTCAACGGGGCCCCTTCTATCCAGCTGTGCTGGATCCACTCTCTTATTTGATGGTGACCTACCATGTGGTCCAGCCACCAGTCAGACAAGGATCCCCTTTTGCGAGTTGTTGCTACTTCTGGCTGTACCGAGGCTACTTTTTGCTGGGTCACTGGATGTACCAAGTCATGCCCGCTGAAACGACGAGTGATCATATCAACATTGTTGTGGTGATACTCTACACCATCCCTTCGCAATTCCCACAGCCCGTGATCACTGTTCACTAAAAGATTGGAGAAACAAGTCGTCACAATTCCGTTGGCGTCATATGCAATTTGAATTGCAGCAGACGTCGCGGTTTAGCATAAGTTGTGTACCGGTGCTACCGAATACGCTGCATGACACAAGGGCCTTAACATCACAGTAGAAAAGAATCATATTGAATTTGGCTAAATCACAGGGCTCAGCCAGGCCTCTGAATCTGATGATCATGATGGGGAGCGGGGGATTGGTCCAGCAGCCGCTGGCAGCGGACATTTATTGTCTTGACTCTTGCTTAGCGTTGCTACAGCTTAAAGTGCTATAGTACAGTCTAGAAGCAGTGTCATCATTGGCGAAATGGACCAAAGTTTGTGAGGGGCTGAGTTTCGTCCAAAAATAGATCTGTTTACACACTACGGCAATGGCGTATTGCAGGTACACGTCAACAGGTCATTGATTGTCGGACGTCAGTTTGCCAAGAAAAAAAAGGAATCGAAGGATTCATTGAACTCCTACGGTTAGATCGAGAGGGGGGTTTGGGGGTCCGACGCAGGTGCTCGCATGCATTGGTCGTATCCCCGAAACCTTTACAAGAACAACAAATCTGGTGGCATCGATCCAATGACGGTAAAGGAATTGACGGTGAAGTTACAACAAATCTGGTGGCATCGATCCAATGACGGTAAAGGAATTGACGGTGAAGGATCTCGTGGCATATCGGATGCGCATCCGATGACGGTGAAGGAATTGACGGTGAAGGAATTGACGGTGAAGGAATTGACGGTGAAGGAATTGACGGTGAAGGAATTGACGGTGAAGAAATTGACGGTGAAGGAATTGACGGTGAAGGAATTGACGGTGAAGGATGCGCATCTGATGACGGTAATATATGCGTATATATGTGTATATATTTTAGTTTTATACTATGTAATTTCAAGCTATAGTGAACTCACTCAGCTGTTTGACATGGGGGAGCATCCCCCCCCCCCCCAACCCTGTCCTTCCGATACGTTTTAGCCAGTGCATTGGGGGGGGGGGGGGGTCTCCCAAACCCGGCCCCCTGTCCTTCTGACATGTTTGGCCAGTGCATTGGGGGTTTGGGAAACATGTGTAAGGGGGAGTCATTTTGTGTCTCTGGGTCTTGAAACTCACAAAGACAAAATCTTCGAAATCTGGATACATAATAATTGATTTATCGCTAACAAAACCGCCTTAGCTGATTTGTGATGCGAGTTGGGTCATAGCAAGATGTATATTGTGGTCCTTTAAATCGTCTCAGAAGGACTAATTGAGGGGGGGGGGGTTAAAAATGCTCCAGCATGATGCATGATGCATGATTCCTGAGCAGAAATCCCCCTAACAGCAACTTAGATGTGATATTCCTGATATTTGTGCTTTCAACCAACACCAATAGATGGCAACAGAAGACATTGGAAGGGTCTAACGTTATTTAGCAGAAATCCCCCTACAAGAAGCCTAACAGCAACTCCGGGAACCAGAGTTAGGCCTGGAAGAATTTCCTAGCCCAGCGTAAAGAGTCGCAGAACCCTTAGAGCAGCTACCCAATGAAGAGAACTGTTTAGGGAAAATATGTCCCAAATCCCAACGAGTAGTGAGACACCACTTCGGGGAACAAGTGCGATGGTCCAAGATAAACGAGGTTTAGGTTGAAGTAGGAGTTGGGGTCAGGATTTATTTCAGAAAGGTTTTAAATTTCCCATGGTTTATATTTTGGACATTTTGATATTTTCTGGTAATGATACCTCTTCTATGGTATGATATTTAGAAGTATATCAGAAACGAGGTCATTGTAGTTATATCAAAGAAATTTCTCATGTATCTCGATTTGAAAAGTGACACTGGGTGATATGAATAAAGACGAGCAAATGCTTTTTTCTAAAACTCCGCGTACATTTACACTAGGCCTTTCTGTACAAAATTGAAGTAAAAGCATTTGCTAGTCTTTATTCATATCACCCATTGTCTTCATGAATTAAATGATTCTTTTGATGTGATATTCCTGATATTTGTGCTTTCAACCAACACAGGAGACATTGGAAGGGTCCAACATTGAGAAAAAATGATTTCCGTACACCTATTTTATTT
The DNA here is from genome assembly GCF_910592395.1 of Lineus longissimus. Taxonomy (NCBI): domain Eukaryota; kingdom Metazoa; phylum Nemertea; class Pilidiophora; order Heteronemertea; family Lineidae; genus Lineus; species Lineus longissimus. The sequence goes on from NC_088326.1 coordinate 3,397,628, forward strand.
CTTCGTGAGGAGGGAAATTGCATGTTTTGTTAATAAAATAATCGTCTGCTTCCAAAGACTAACCACCCGGCAAGTGTGGAAATGAACAAGTGTTTTTGTTGTTTAACCAGTGGATTGGGGGAGTCCCTCACCCCCCCCCCCCCCGTTTCTCCAGTGGATTGCTGGGATTTGAGCCAATGCATTGGGGGAAGGCCGACACTAATACTTTTTTGCCCCAATGTATCCTTGAAAATACCAGCTGCCGATTCGAACAACCATCCTCGGTAGTACTCGAACGCCCGGAATCAGTATGTGCTGCAGTTTGAAAAGTTTGGGTGCATGAAGGGTATATGATAATGATAATGATAAAAATTTCGACATCTGTACATGGATGATTAGACAACAAGAAAAGGAAGAAGAAAAAAAGAGAAAACTGTGGCAGATTCACCGGGAGTCGAACCCGTGACCTACCGATTCACAGTCAAACACTCCAAGCGCTTTCATGCTGAATGGTGATTTTATTTGCATTTTATATGCGGTATGCAAACGAGCGCGCCGCAATTGTGACAAGGTCGCGCAGGTAGCAAAGTGATTTGCCGAAATAGTTCCAAGTAATCGTTTATTTCGATAGTTGCACAGATTTTTCTCAACATATCGTATTTATAAACCTCAGTGATATAAAAGATTATCTTTGCAGTTGCTTCAACCTTTGAATGGCCTTTTTTAAAAAGCATTTAAAAATCTACTTCACCAGGGTCAGAGTCAGTCAATCAATCAATTGTTTTGGAAGACTCCGGCAGGGTCAAAAGAAATAGTTGTTGGCGCCGATGATGTCAGCAATATGGTGGATTTCCACCCCACCCGTGAGATTTGCTCTCGTCACGTCATTGAGCACATCGAGGTTGCACTGAGGTGCCATTACCACCTTCAGATAGCCAAATGCATCTAGTTTCTTTATTTGATGTGAAAACATGGGGTCATCTCGACTATTTTTTCGCTATATATATGGCATCTAGGCACCAGTGGTTTTCAATTTATTTATTTATTTATTAAACCTCCATATACATGAAGAACACATAGTACATAAAATTACGGTAATGAATAGGATGCCTGAACACATACATAAAATCACAGTATCATATACACAGTTAATGCCTGAGCATTAATTTGACCAAGCGATGGGAGGGGGAGTCCCTGACTCCGTAGCCCTCGTCCCGCAGGAGACAGCGCAGACTGTCAACGGCACCATCCTCCGCGCGGCGAGGGGCCAAAGAGTGAGGGACAGCCTCTCCCATCATCAGCTTTAATGGGTTAAAACCACATGAAAGAGTTTTTGATAAAAGTGTGCCCTTTACGGAATCCATACCTTCCGATAAAAACTTAGCAAATAAAATTACATTCAAATCCCTTGCGGGGTAGTCAGTTTTAAAAATGTTTCTATATAATTTGGCACAATTTCTATCAACTAACGGTTTAACTTTTGAAACATCCAGAGCTTCTAAAAGTCCACCACCTCTCGATAATATGTAAAGAGCAAGCTCTAGTGAACTCACACAACTGTATGTCCTAGCAGACGATTTTTAAATACATGATGTCCCACACCCGCACTTCAATGGCGCCGGTGTGAATAAATCTACTTGTGTGAATGGTCAATGGCTCATGACGTCATGAAATAATTGCGTCACGAGGAATGAAACAATGGGATTCACGTCCGAGGTCTCGTTAAGCCCCTTACATGGGACTGATCTGATCTGGTCTGATTTGGTACCGTAGTTTCGCCATCACAGTGTTGGTTGGCCTACCAATCTTTGCAGTTCGGTATCAGTACCATTGATATCATTAAAGGTAGCTGTCGGCTGCCCAGTCACCTCCTATTCCACACAGGTAGTTTCCATCAACAAATTGCACAAAAAAAAGAAAAAAAATCAAAATCTGACTGAATTATCACGCTTTTCCGTGTCACCCCAAATGGAATGGTGACTGTCATGACTCTGTCTTGCATCTGCGGTTATCATAGTCAAACCACAGCCGCAATCAGCCCTTCACTAGTTTTGCCATGTGCATACTGACTTGCTTGAACATTCTGATTTCTCCCACGGCCCGCCTTCGAAGAAAGCAGTCATTGTATTCAGCAAAAAGCTTCTTCGAGTCAGGCCACCGATCGAGTACAAAGTTGGAAGAGGGATACTATTCTATAATGTTAAACTCGGGTACTTGGTTGTCCGAAAATTCGAGCACCCTGTCCCTTATACCCGTACAATAGTTTATCACTATATTTCCATTTGCAAAGCCTACATAGTCCTTTTTAACTCATCCTATTACTTAAGATCGGGCGTACAACATAACTTCGTTTTAGGATGGTATGAGGGACTTCTGATTATTAAAGAAACTGGACCTAGATACACCCAATACCATCTCCAAGACTTAGTCAGAGGACGGATATGTGGAGAGATGAAATTGCCTAAAAGTCATAAAATACATTTATGTGAGAATTTAGATTTGAGCAACTTTACAGAAATCAATGAGGCGAACACAAAACTTTATCACTATTGCGAGTCTGAGGAAAATATTGTTTTGCTTACGTACAGAATCCGCCGATCTAATGCATCTATTATCAGCGAGGCTAAGAGAGTTATTTTATATTTAGAGCCAATAGATGCAGAGGTTTTGACTAGTAGGAACAATGTGCAACAGAGGAATCATCGAATTATATACTACTACAATGCACCAATAAATCATAAGGACCATGTAATTGTTACCTTTACCATCGAAAAAATCGGCATCAACAATGGCACTAAAGACACCAAGTTCGTTGTTTTCCAAAGAAGGCCACCAAACAATTTCAACGTCTATGATACAAAATGCACCTTGAAACAAACGCCCTCGCAACTTTATAACCCATTAGCTGGGTTGTTTATTTATTTTTGCACCGATTGGCCAAATTACAACAAAATATCATTCGCATTGGAAATAAGTTGTCCTGAAAGACTAGGCCCTGTTCTTAATGACCCCTTACTAGAAGGATCAACTACACCACTACGAAGGACGCAAATTGCGTCACAAATATTTAGTACGGCGAAATATGGTGTCCCCAGATGGTTAAGCAAACGCGGCGATCTATTATTTTTCCCGCGAGAGACAGGAGATAATATGCGGATGAACAACTTGGTTTTTTTCAAAAAATCGTAATTTAAAGGGTTAGTACACCGTTCGTAATTACTGTTGGTCTGCTGTTATACACGATGCCGTAGTGCTGTATCATGCCTATGAATTGGCTGAAACTTGATATTTATAGTACATTTACATGTATTTGTACATTTGTTTACATAACAGCATTGTTGAAATTTACATTCAGTGCGTATTAACATAAGTTAAATCTTTAAAATTCAATCACAAATTTCATATTATCAACGAACGGCGTAGGCCTTTAAAGGAAATGGCATGATCACGTGATTGGGTCACGTTGGGCTCTATGATGCAGATTAAGGTATTATTTTCATGTATTTAGTTGGAAAAATCGAGCATTTGTCACTTTCCTTCTGAGACATCACCGCATAAATTCACATATTTCCCACGAAAAAAAACATACGCACGACATTTGAATCATCAGATCTAGAGAGTTTTCGCCGCAAATCGCCCGTTACGCCCACGTAAACGCCTATCCTGTTGTTCAACTTCCTGGTCACGATGCCGAACAAAGAGATTTGCGTTCGCGTTGGAGTTTCGGGGGGTTTGCGAAAACGCCCAAATATTGAAAATCGCCGTAAAACTCACTTGCGACTGGACGGATTTTCTCGAGACAAAAACTAACCCGATCTGGATAAACTTGTTGACAGTAAGTTGATGAAATGTGGTCCTGCCAACTTCTCTGGTAATTCTTAAGGAACCGAGTCGGCATGAGTAAAAACACTTCGTTTGGATTTAGCTTATCATGTTTACATTTAATATATTTAGAGTTAGTGGTCTATTGCGTTCATGTTTATTTATGAGTTTTCGCAAATCTCCCGAAACGCCAACGTGAACGCCAGCCCAATGTTCGATCTCTTGATTGTGTTGACGTTTCGGTGTTTTGTGAAAACTCCCTATTGCAACTCCCTGGCCAATCTCCTAGTCTCGCCATCGGTAACGGTTGCTTAGTGATACTAGCACTGTTTACTAGCGTACCTTTGCCCGAGAGCAAATTAAGCTAGTCCTCTCATTGGGAGATTGTTCCCTGGTTCAACTTTTTTTTAAACGGTGGCTGTTGTGGCGGTTGTTGTTGTGAAAATCCTGTCCGTCACAGCCGTGACTGCACCTACAATTACTAGCCGAGTTTGGAAAAAAAGGGTTCCACCGGTAGCGTAATGTACACACTGTATAATACAGTGCTCTGGCATGGCCTACACTGTGTACAACACTGTATACATCGACTGCGGATGTCGCCTTGAGTGAGAAATTGACACTATACAGATGCACAGTAGAACCTCTCTTAGCGGACACCTCTCTAATATGTAAAGAGCAAGCTCTAGTGAACTCACACAACTGTTTGACATGGGGAGCCCCCCAAACCCCCGTCCTTCTGACATATTTAGCCAGTACATTGGGGGATGAGTCCCCCAAACCCCCTCCCCCGTTCTCTGAAAGTGACAGGTTTTAGTCAGTACATTGGGGGAGGGCCCCCCCCCCCCAATGCCCCCCCCCCCCATTGGACTCTAAAAATAGAATTCCTTGGAGACGCTGAACAATAAGGCGCCATAAAGAAATAGTCCCCGCCCGGTAGCTGTCTCATATCTGCGGACAGAAGCAGCTCTTTGTGGTGAAATAATAATTGAATTTTCCACCTGCTAGCCTAGATATTTGTGTATGATTCTTCACCAGTTAGTTAATAACGAATTTTTGTAGCTGATATATTCTTAATTGTTTTAACGCGTTTTTTTTTATTCGTTTGGCGCCAAAATCAAGAATAGCAAATTTACGATCTTGACACTAGAGGCGCTGATGTCGTTCCGGAACGGTAGATGCTAAATCGGATAGCCAGGCGTTACGGGAACTCCTGCACTCTGACCACGTGAACTACATCATTACTTCACAGTTCCGGCACTGGGTCGAGTTTGGCAGTTCAAATCACGTGACTGGATCTGGATTTAGTAGTGTTAAAACTGACTTTTTTGAAGTAAAGTACGTAAATCGAGAAGAAGAGAACGTTTGCTTTGTCTGTAAATGAAATGTCACGACTGTCTCCGCCGACGTTGTCCTGTATGATAGCAGACGATTTTTAAATACATGATGTCCCACACCCGCACTTCAGTGGCGCCGGTGTGAATAAATCTACTTGTGTGAATGGTCAATGGCTCATGACGTCATGAAATAATTGCGTCACGAGGAAGGAAACAATGGTCTCGTTAGGGAGTTTTTCCCAAATGTACGCGATGATGACGTGCCCCATTAACAGGACGTAACATCTATTTTAAAATGCGTTTCCAAAGTGAATGCATGAGGACAACCCATTTGTGTCATATATCACTGGAAACGCCCGATTCCCCTGATTCTGCAGGATGTTAAATCGGGCATTTTATTTCTTTAAATAAATCATTAGCGTCGCATTTGCTCCTAGCTCTGTTCACCATCCCAAATGGCAATATTGCCAATTGGGCCAGACAATCACGAAAAACCCCAAATATTATACATTTCTTCCTGAATAATTCTTACAGAGACCATTCTCCCATGAAAGACAGTTGCTTACGCTATACAAAAATCAAAAAGAAATCGAGGGTCAACCATTGAACTTTTGAGATATGTTGAATTTTACACAAATCAGCGAAAAACGCACCAACTGGCACTGGACGGCATTTCAACACGGGGCTGACGCACATCCCAAGTTCAGTGTACACATACGTCGGCAACAACAGTATAAATGCGTAGTTTCTTGTTAGTCGCCTATTGAGTAGCGCTCCAGGTTTCAGAAACTCCAAAAAAACATGTCTTTGCCAAAACAACTGCTGAATCAACGCTGACATACTGTAAGGACCGAGAAATCAGTGATTTTAGGAATGGCCGCGCATGAATAACAAAAAAAAACTCCCTAATGAGACCAATGGGAATCACGTCCGACGTGGTAACTGTGGGTGCGGTGCGACGTGAATGCAGGATCGGCCAACGCGCGGCCCGTATGGAATGCGACAAACTGTACCGGAACCAGAATTGTCATGGGTCTGCACAAATTTTTTCAGATTCGATGGACATGATGGATATATGAATTTTGTTTACACTTTATACATACGTAACCATTACACTCACTACGTTGTGTGAGTTAATATGTAAAGAGCAATCTCTAGTGAACTCACACAACTGTTTGACATGGGGGAGCCCCCAAACCCCCGTCCTTCTGACATATTTAGCCAGTACACTGGGGGATGAGTCCCCCAAACCCCCTCCCCCGTTCTCTGAAAGTGACAGGTTTTAGTCAGTACATTGGGGGGAAGGCCCCCCCCCCCCCCCCATTGGCCTCTGAAAATAGAATTCCTTGGAGACGTTGAACAATAAGGCCCCATAAAGAAGTAGTCCCGCCCCGGTAGCTGTCTCATATCTGCGGACAGAAGCAGCTCTTTGTGGTGAAATAATAATTGAATGCATGTCATGACACCCAGGAGCTTTTTCTCATTTCTGAAACAGTTGCATGGTTGGAATGAATTTCCAAATCAGTCCGTCAAATCTCTATGCAATGAAAATTGAAATGTCACAACTGTCTCCACCGACGTTGTCCTGTATGTCCTAGCAGACGATTTTTAAATAAATGATGTGATTGATATACTTGTAGATTGGAATGAATTATTTCTTCAATGGTATGAAAGTTGAAAACCCTCTGACATGCCTGAGTACAAAAATGCAGAGGCAAGACACACCATGCATGTCATGACACCCAGGAGCTTTTTCTCATTTCTGAAACAGTTGCATGGTTGGAATGAATTTCCAAATCAGTCCGTCAAATCTCTATCCAAATGGAACATTATGACCACTCTATATTTGTGCAGTAGTGTTAAAACTGACTTTTTTGAAGTAAAGTACGTAAATCGAGAAGAAGAGGACGTTTGCTTTGTCTGCAATGAAATGTCACAACTGTCTCCGTCGACGTTGTCCTGTATGTCCTAGCAGACGATTTTTAAAATCATGATGTCCCACACCCGCACTTCAGTGGCGCCGGTGTGAATAAATCTACTTGCGTGAATGGTCAATGGCTCATGACGTCATGAAATAATTGCGTCACGAGGAAGGAAACAATGGGAATCATGGTAACTGTGGTTGCGGTGCGTCGTGAAAGCAGGATCGGCAAGCGCGGCCCGTATGGAATGCAACAAACTGTACCGGAACCGGAACTGTCATGGGTCTGCACAAATTTTTTCAGATTCGATGGACATGATGGATATATGAATTTTGTTTACACTTTATACACACGTAACCATTACACTCACTACGTTGTGTGAGTTAATATTATCAGTGCAGTGCCCTAGTAAGCGCGCAGCGCCTTTAGGTTGGGGGGGAAACCCCCCAAACCCCCTGGTTGGGACCCTGCTATAGTTCCTTCCGCCAATTTTTTGTTTTGATAGACATTTTTCTCCGTGTATCGCATTAGCAGTAACTCAACTCCATCGTCATAATAGCCGGCAAAGAAATGGAAAATGTCCCCCCCTCCGAAAGGTGTCCAGACTATCGTAGTCTGGGACTCTGGCAGATTCTAATGTTAAGTGCAAGCTCTATTGAACTCGCGCAACTGTCGCCATGGAGAGCCCCCCCCCCCCCCCAACCCCCGTCCTTCTGACATGTTTTAGCCAGTGCATTGGGGGGAAGGCCCCAAACCCCCTATTGGCCTCTCAATAAGTCCTTCCGAGCTGCTTACCCTGGGGCGCTCGAGTGGAACCCCCAAACCTTCATGATGGTGCAGTCCTTTGACAGAGCGAGGAAGAGGTACTCCTTTGATGGTACCCTAACTGCAACCCTCAACCATCATTACCCTTCCTTTTCACTGGCATGATATTGGCAAGACTCCCACGAGGTCGTACTGGTGGCTTCCTTGAGGCAATTGCTTGTGGTCGTACCTGGGCAACCAATTCAAGGGGTCAGGGATCTAGGGATCAGGTTTTTCCCCCACCAACATGTTGCCGAATGGTTAATGCATAAAAAATTGGTTGGAAAGGGTTTTTGCTGGCCAAGAGACTTGAAGACACTTTACTCTTGAGGAACACCTGACTGATGAACAAAGAACTCAAGGAACATAGAACCCTCTTCATACCTGGGAGCATAAAAAGCCTGCTAGCGAATATTGATTATTCTTTAGAAAAAAACAGAAGATCTGCAAAACCAATGGTACCCCATAAAAACATGCATTCCTCCTTAAGGTGTCTTCGGATCCCACCACGGCCCATGTGGAATTCGTTCAAAAGGTTTATTGAAATCTCAAAATAATTTTTTTTTTTCGGAACGCCTGCCCGTCTTTTGCTTCATTATTTCGGGATTATATCCATTTTAAGCATCTTTTGGATATCATTACTAAAGTCTCAAAAATCAAAACACATATGTCGGGGGGTAAACCCCCAGAAATTGAAGTTTGATTAAAAAACAGTGAGAATAATCGTCTGGTTCTCTCTCGGAGCTCAGAATAGTCGAGTTACTTCGCGCGTTTATCTCTTCTGGCGGCCATTTTAAGTCAAATTTAAGCCATTTGAAACGAATCCATGGACTTGAGAAACATTGTTTACATTGGATGACGTCGTATGCACGTTAACCATAGTAGCGCTTCGCAGAAAAGCCTTCGGCTTTTCTGCTGCGCGCTTATTAAGGACAACCTCTCTATTAAGGACACTGGTTTTGGTCCTAAACTGGTTGTTTCCATTCAATTTGAACTCTCTAATCAGGACAACTCTCTATTAAGGACAGCACTTGTCAGTCCCAAGGGTGTCCTTAATAGAGAGGTTCTACTGTATATATAATTCATCTCTAATCGCTTTTATGGACGTATCGCGAACTCGTGTGGCGCCCTGAGCCGGCATCCAAGCGTTGCTTTGTGCCAACTTCGCTGAGGAAAAGGGACGACTGGAAATTTGACGCGAACTCCGTGTCCCTTATAATTATTTTGGCAGGTGTGACTCAACCAGAGGATACCTTGATCGTTTACGCTTTCCGAAACAAAACATTGCGAGCAGCCTACAACTCTACCGTCAACCGATATACAACGTGCCCAACGGATTCGTCATACTACATGGCACGTCACGACCGGCTAATGAATCTATACAACATGCATTTCACCTTTGGCTGCGCAGACGGCCTCATCAGATTGTTCAACATCTTTTTAGGACGGGTCACTTTTGATTTGACCATCCCGAAAAACGACAGATGTCGAAGACATAACTTGACTCGAATAGAGACACAGTTTTATGTGGAGAAAATTCTAGTAACGTGTCATTATAAGCGAGGAAAGAGACATTTTGATACTGTATATGACGTCGTCGAAGTAAACAAAACGATCAAATTACTTGGAGGAATGGAAGTGCCTCTAAGAAACGATGTGACTTACTCTGATTTGGAATTAACGATAGTTGGCGATGCCGTAACCACTGTTGCCGGGGTAGGGGTGTTTGGAATTTGCTTTTTCCAAAGGTTGAATAACTACAAAGAGATACGGAAATCTGTTGACCCTTTTTCAATAGTTCCGCGATCTCTCTACAATGGTTACAAACAAAAGTGGGGCCAAGATCTCAGTTTATTTGTCATTTTCTTCTTCAGAAGGATTCGAAATGATGCAGCGCTGTTCGGTACCAGAATAACTCCTGTAGTTCAGAACAGCCTCGTACAGAGAAAAAAAATGTCCATTTTTCGTGAAATAAAAATGAAACTATTGTACGTGTATACAAAACGAACTCGAGCCGATGTGTTATTTTTCGTCCGGGGATGTCGATTGATGTTGGTGAAACCTACTAGAGGGCGTAATGAAGACACGGACGAGGTTTTATCAGTTTTATCATATTTACCTTTTTGAAATTGTGAGTTGCATTCCCGCGGGCAGTCCGTCAACCCCTGCACATGATGGGGGGACGTTTGAGTTCCGCCCGTCATGTGACTGATTTCGGAGCCTCATTAGCCTACCCAAGCAACTACATGCACATATAGATAGGAAAAGATGCGGTCATAACATTTAAGAACTGACTGTAATGATAAAACTATCCGTGTGAGGTAGATCTCTCACCCCATCATGGTCGCGTCGAGAGTACGGAACGCCGGGCCCGTCTCTTCAAAGGCGACCAATGAAGGGGAGAGGCTTATGTAACCGTTAAGGGTACATCCTCCTGAGGGTATCATCCATCGGATAATCCTGACGTCTTGAACGTCCGGAGGAGAATCCCACGGTTACGGTTAGAAAGTGTCATTTAAAGATTATGTATTTGAGATGGTATCCGCGTACGGTGGCTTGGAAAGGCCATCATATATTCTGAATGTACGAATTAACTTCTTAATACTTGAGCGTTTGACCTATGACTTAAGCACTCAACTTTAACTACTACAAAAAATTTATAAGGCGAGCTTATATGTTTTTGCTACTATAATTTATTATGCTATACTTTAATATCTCGAGCGCTCAACTTGAATCTCCAGCACTCGACTTATCTCGAATGCTCGCTGGACGTGCGTCGGAGTATGAACTCGCCTTTAGCGAACAATTGTACTTCACAAACATAGTTTCTAAGGGGCGGAGCTACAGGGGTTTAGGGGCAGGCCGAAGTTACCAAACATTTTTTTTCCATGATTTCGGCCAAAAAAATTCAAAGAGGGTCCTTTTGCCCCCCTCCAAAAAGTTGGGGAAGGGCCTGTATTATCAATGTTCGTATACATTTCCTAATGTAATCGTTCTCAACACAATGGAAGTCTGTAACCTACATAAGTGACGGTCAGATGACATACATTTTTCACGCTATATTTCTTTTAAAGCATGCAATCCCCAGGTGCCGCCATTAGCAACAATGGGACACGCATCCATGCACAGCTACAAGACTGTCTGATATGTGCATATAAAAGCCATCATACTGCAGCGCGCCAATGTGCCGTGCCACATATTCTATTGATGCATTCCATTTATTGATTCTAATTTATGGACCTTTCAACGTATGTAAAGAAAATATCTCGCTGGTCGGGTTTGCTCGAATAGTTTGAATTTCATTGTGAAACCTGCACAGGTCAAGAGGCCTCCCGACTGAATTTTGTGACGTCATTGTTGTTGGTTCGTTAGTTTCGTTGAGGTGTGTCATTTTACTGCATATTTCGAGCGGAATTAGGAGGGTTGATTTCGATAAAGACTTGGCAGCTGTATTTGTAAGGTAAGTGAGATGCGGTCCGGGTGTCTGTCCGTTATGACAGATCTGATGTCCGTCCGGCCGGGGTCCGTATCACCAATATGTCAACTTTTAGGAAAAACGCACATGCGGATATCACAGTTGTTACAGTCTTCTAATGGTCGACATATCAAATAGAGGCTCTTCGTCTGTCTGTCCGTCCGAAACGGCGCGGAGTGCAGTTATATTCCTTTTGAGAGATATCAGTGAGTCTTCGTTACACGTTCTTTTGTTTACTTTATGATTGTGGCCTATTTTTCCACTCGCTACACGAGGCTCTCTGTAAATCAAACACGCCCAACATGTCCACGTTGACTGAGCGTCGCAAATGACACTAGGCTGGTTTCGCAACCCATACGAACGACAAAGTACGAAGAAGAGGTGAAAATAAAGGGGATTTCAGAATATTTCTGCCAGTTTCAATCAACGCGTTAACTCAAATGCTGCTATATGCAAATACTATGCACCATGAACTATTCTGAAAAACTTGTCGCTTAATTATACATTGTATTCAGACTGTTCTCCAGGATACAATGTATATCCCAAGGAGTATTTTTTCAATGCAATACTGAATAAAATACGAACAGCAAAAAATGATGCACCCCCCACCCAAAATTTGATGGCTGGTTCCCTCCCAACCTTATGATGGCCACTATGGTGTGCCGTCTCAATAAACAGCGAAAATCATTTATTAGTGTGATGCTATTCCCTTGCTTACACTCCGGACGCAGTGGACCGGCCTCGTCGAATATAGGATGACGAAATAGACTGCCCGGGGAGTCTACCTTTGCTGAATACAACAAGTCGGTTATCCTTCGATCCCACATCTCGCCTGATCATGTCTGCACAGATCCGCTCGGACTAATAATTATAAATATACCGTGTCAATACTCGGTAACTCCATGCTGGAAATTGATTAAGTACACTCGCTACCTTGTTGCCTAGTTACTTTAGTGTTAGTCGATTTGAAATTCCTCCATCAATGGCCGTTCCATATTGCTTCCGAAGATGCAGGAGTGGCAAAGGGGAATCATTAAAGGGAGCACCGTGTGTCGGGGAACGACATCTTGACCCTCAATGATGTGTTGACATTGCCCAGCTTCCAGACAACCCGCAGCGGAGGCAATACCGCTGGAAGTTCTGTGGGAAAAGATTAATACGCAGTTATAATATACACAAGTCCGTATAATGCAGTTATCATGCATGAAAAATTTTGTGACACTTGGTTTTCATAGTACAAGTATCTGTATATCTATCTGTCAACACAATGGTAATATTGGAATATATAGTCATTACCAGTCCTTTCAACGTAATTGGAATTTTTGAAATTCAATTAAAAATTTCAAAGTGAAAAGCATTAGAATTTTTTACAATCACATAAACTACTTGGAGGTTTTCACCTCACCGAAAAACCGCTACGGGGTGCTTATTTGTCATGACCGAAAACTCTTTAGCTCGAAACCCATACCAGGCTCTTTGGATCAACAGGTCATAATGCATAGCGAATGAACGCGTCGAAACTAATCATCAATGACTTAAACAACAACTGCATGATAAGTTGAATATTTTTGCTTTATTTAAAATATGACTGCTACCGGGGTGTGCATTACTCTTGTTATACTAGGAAATAACATGATTGATGTCAATTTGCACCTGCTGTTGAAATGGTGTATCGCGTAGACTATATGGCGCTGGAAGATGTCATTGTGCGGCTGTGCGCAATAGCAGTAATTATTTTCCGTCCATAAATTAACGTCATGTCTAGACCAGCAACATTATCCGAAGCAGACATTAAAAATACTAGCATATACCCATGGAGCGGGCAAAGTTGAAATGTAATATACATTAGTTAAATGGGCACGATGATTGAGCTACATTAAATTTCTAACGTTACTGAAGTTTTATTAAAGGTTAAACACGAAATTAACTGCATTTAGGGACTTATTGCTGCTATCTACATGCAACCCCCAAAAGATTGATTGGAGTACGCTATTTTGCACAATGCATTGAGACCAGTGACAGCAGGTCCTGTTCCAAATAAGGCCCTCACATATTAAGCATATCACCTACCCACTCCCGTACCCAATGCCACTGTCGGACCAAAGCCAGGCGCATGGAGAGATGCAGAACGCAATTCAAACTGACAACATCAGTCAGTAAAGAATAAAACAAAGAGCAAGCGCTGGCCACTGTACATATTTTGTCCATCCTGGGATAACTGTTTATTGATACCCTGACTGCATGTTCCGGTAGGCCACTCTGCAGAATTTGCCTTATCACTCAGGTCAGTGTTTCTCGAATAGAACTAAAATAGAACAGGCTAATCATTAATCTCCCTGCTATACCCTGCACCATGGACCAGGTTGTATAGCACTACATACGTGCTGGAAGCTAATACTGATGTGGCAGGGAGAATATGCGTGAAGTTTGTGTATGCTTTTGAGAATGAGCGGAGCTCTCCAGTCGACGTGCTCTCTGAAAAGTTGTTATTTATTCTAAAACCACGAAGATATTCGACGTATGACACCCTCAGTGACACTCTTACGTATGATCCAGACCTACGAAGCCAAAGGTTGCAAGAATTCGACGCATTTCCAAGGCCCAATTTTGAAACAAAAATTACCTCCTAAATAGCGGCCACAACGCGCATTATAGTATAGATGATATTCAAGCATTCTCTCTGCCAGTATTAGTGTCCATGATTAATGGTGACTGCACATTGCGCTGTGTAATCGGACTAAAAAATGGCCGCGGCTGCAGACCGTAGGCCTACTGAGACAATACCACCAATGAATATTCATAGTTTGGAGGTCGAAGCCTATCAATTAGACGAGTGCATGTTTTTAACTCTCAAGTACATATTTGGAGAGGTATTGAAAAAATATTTGCTGTGGCAAGTACAGATATAAAGAAATTATTTGATTAAAAAATTAATTTCGAATTTTGCTAATTTGGTAATATAGGGGGCGTGTTTTGAGATTTTTTCTGCCATTTGGCTGAACAGAGTGGAAATATCAATGTCTATCTAACTTGTCGATTATCAAAAAATTTCCGTGGTCAACTACCAGTTTACTTTTCACCATTTACTTGCCCGACTGTCCGGAATATCATATCAAAATTTCAGATTCACAACCCCACGCAGTATTTGATGCGTCGCGGTCAAACATTGACAATTGAACTGCTAAAAGGCTTAAAAAATCAATGGTGTCTTGCCTCTACTCTCACTATATGGATAAAATTACGAAAACGTATGTCGTTTGAAAAAACATAATTCGAACCAATTGGTTTGTATCAGTTAAACTATGTGACAAGCTTTTGTGTGATCTTATGATGATGCAATGGCCTCAACAGGCCATTCGGAGACAATGGCGACCAATTCAAGCAGGGACGGATAGACGTAATCAATAAATAGAGTTCCGGGTCTGCGCAGGAGGATGGTCCACCAATTTACAGAAAATAGATTTGACAGAGCGGAAGAATGAACAAATTCATATCATGATGGCTCGTCATGGTAACCACGTCATCACATGTAAATACAACAATATTTATGGGATGATGGAAATTTTATTACTTGATGCAATATGATGTACTTCAAACAGCAATCACTATCAGAGGTGTGTTTTGTTGCAGGGCGACAACACGGTTGACGCCCATGCCTTCGTGAAAAACCTCCATATGAGAACATAATGACATCTTTTTCTTACAACAATTTAAAGTGTATTTCAGATAGATATCGCCAAAGTTATACTTGGCTGACCTTGTATAGTGTGATCACATAGTTGACCGCCTTTCGATGACACCGTGAAAGACCATTGGTTACAGGCCTACCCTAAGTATAATCTAGTGTTGTGCAACACCACTATCTTTCGGTAAATGTGTTCTGGTCACACTGCTCAGTTCAACTCAGAGCCTTTGGCCAGTACCATTTAAAAAATACTTTATTTCCTCTTTAAAAAAATCGAATTGGAACGCGCCAACAGTTACACAGCTTGGCTATGTGGCCAGTGGATATTTGCCACACACCTAAACTGATCAATTTCTTGATACATGTATTGCGCGTTTGGAAACAACATCTGCTATAGGGCCTATATTCCCACTACAAAATATTGATATCATGTACAGTCTTTTCTGAAGCGATAATTATATCGTATATGGTACTTAACCTCAACATGTATACACTATACATTTTGTAATTCATCAAGGTGAAAATATCAAAAACATGTTGTTCTAAATATAACCGAAATGTCTTCATTCAACGCCAATTCTGATTCATCTATGCCCATTTACGTACCAGGTATACGCAATGAGAATAGTATTCGCCAGTCTAAGATTTCGATTCAGTTAATTTCAACGGGTCAGTTATCTCAATGATTCACGAAGTGTTGTCAGAAGTTGAAAAGATGACCTCCATTTGCACAATGTAGCTTAAAATGATATTTATTACTGGGCTTGTCACCTACGTGAATCACGACCATGTGAAGTTTAGTAACCTTACTGTTATTTCGAAAACATACAAGAAACGCCCTAATAAAATTAATGTCCAGCGCTCTCATGGCGCGGTGATTTACGACATTTAAAGTTAAAAAGTCTATTCAAATTCGAAAAGTTATACAGTGAAACCTCCCACAGCGGACACCAGGCCTCTCTATTAAGAACAACCTCTCTATCAAGGACAGCACTTTCAGTCCGAAGGTGTCCTTAATAGAGAGGTTCTACTGCAGTAGAACCTCCCTTAGCGGACACCTCTCTAATAAGGACACCCTTTCTATTAAGGACACTATAGTTGTGATCCGTAGTTGGTTGTTGCCATTCAATTTGACCTCTCTAATCAGACACCTCTCTTTTAAGGACAGTACATGTACTTGTCAGTCCCGTCCTGAATAGAGACACACTTCAAGGTATAGATGTGCAACATTCAAAATAATTGACAGCAGTTTTCTATCCAGATGACCCTGCGTATTCATTGTGTTGGGCGTGGCCCCGTTATAAAAAAGCGTCCTAGACAGGTATAAATCATTCAACTAAACACTGCCTTGCCAATGAAATATTGCCGTTGAGCACCAGTTTTTTCCTCATTAAAAATGGCGTATGAATAGCCTGGATGATTTACTGCGATCCGGGTAATAATGTTAAAAAGTATCGGATGGTGGCAACGCCCTGTAGACCAGTCAGTGACCTTAGATACTCAGTACATACATACCCAAGTGCGCTTTTCAAGCCGATACTTCTTCACTAGACGCTATTTAGCCGGACGAGGGTCATGTACAAATGGCCATGTACATGCCTTTGCGAAACAAACGCGCAAAAACCCGCTACAGAGAGAGTGCGTCTTTTTTTACATGCCGATTTATCGGCGGTGCGTTAATTCTAAAGTCTCCTCCGTCATTGGAAGAGGTACACGTATACTGACGCACAACGCCGGCAGATCGGCATGTGAAAGTTTTTGACTGGGTGCCTTCAGTAAGCTTTCTGGCAATGGGTTCCAGAGCAGTGTAGCAGAAACGGAATAATGGGTTTGATCAGAAGAACATCTCTTCTGGCCTATATCAGTATTTGAATCTGCCAAAACTCGGGATCGGCACGAAAACACATTTTTTGTTTCCCTTGGGTCATTTTCAACTCAGTATTTACACAGTGTGCATCGCGTTTACTCAATGATATACAAAAATAGCCGCAGATCATCTCAAAGCAATCGCCGTCCGCTGAGTAACAATCGAGACCAAACGCCCCGCTGCTTAGGAACAAGGAATGAATATGTATGTCTTGCGTGCTCGAAGGAAAAATCGATCCATTTTAATCATGGAAGGTTGGATTTATAAGGTAAGGAAAGGCGTGGTGAATGGACCCGGAGAGCATAATTTCTTTAATCATTGCGCATTGTGACATGTACTGCAAATGACATAGATGAGTATTCTTCTAGAGAAGAAGATAACTTTGTTGCTTTTAGCAATGAATATGATAGCTGTAACGTCAACCCATACGTTAAGTGACATCATGGTATAGTCGTGACCGCCATGGTACGCCATATCAGTGCAGTATATAACCATACCGCCCCACGTGACGAAAATTAACTTTAGAATATCATAAATTATATATTTTTTGTATTGCATGTCTGTATTCATATCTACAGTGGCTGGGAAAGGACATCACATGATCATTTTTCAACATTAAAATAAAATTCAGGAAATGTCTCGATCGATGTTTTTTCAACATGAAAAATTTTTTTCAGGAAAAATCTCGATCGATGGAATTATTATATAAAATAAATAACTCGGGCGATCGAGATATTATCTCGGGTGATCGAGTTATTTATCTCGAGCGATCGAGATAATGTTCATATTTATATAGCGCTAATCAGTAAAGACTGCTCAAGCGCTTTTGATGGTAAAGAGCCAGGTCTTTAGTCCCTTTCTGAAAGACAAGGTGTCCTTATTGTCCTTGAGGGTGTCGGGGGGGGGGGGGGGATTCCAGAGTCTGGCTGCGGCAGCCTGAAAACTACGAGTTCCAAATCCTGTCTTCGGTCTGGGAACAAGTTGAAGAAAAAAAATCATGTGATGTCCTTTCCCAGCCACCGTACATGTCGATGTACACAGCTGCATGGCAAATAATACTGATCTATGTATAATTTAATGAAAATTAATTAATGCAGTTCTCAGAAATATAGATTTTTTGTGTTGCATTCGACCATTTCAGAGGGAAACACTTGTGACCATACATATGCATGAAGCTTATGTTATTTCCTCGCAGTTTCTCCGTGGCTGCCCCTTATCTCTGGAATCGACTCCCCAAAGCAATTACATCCGCTGAGACCCTCACCCAATTCAAATCCCTTCTTAAAACACACTTGTTGTTCAATCTTCACTTCCAAAAAAATAGAGGAGGTAGCGCTTTGAGCAGGGTGACCTGGAAAGGCGCTTTACAAATTCTATATTTATATTTATTTATTTATCCTCATGATTATCTTAATTGTTTAAAGTGACTAATAAGCCCAAGAGGGCTGGGTGTTCTATTTATTTGTATTTGTTTAATTAATTGTATATATAATTTGTGTACACTAGTCACTATAATAAATAAATGATAAATAAATAAATAAATAATAATCTTAAAGGAGATTGCTCGTCAATCCACGTGACTATCAGAGACACCTGCAGTGAAAATATTCAACTACTTCGGTTTCCATATAAGGGATAGTCATTAGCATATTTCTACTACAATGTTTACTATGAGTCTAAGCACGTGGGTCACCCAGGTGGCTCCGCAAGCGAGGTAACTTGACGAGGCATGGTGTTATACTATAATAGTACCTTACGAATCCGCATGGAGCGCGTTATCGATAATGGTCGCAAATAATGTCAAAAACATAAAAAGTTATCGTAAATATTGTTATATTTCTGGATATTGGAGTATGTAAATGATAAGGAGACCTAAACCAATGACAGACCAGTATCCTATGAACCTTACTAGTGATTTGGAGTTCTTGAAACTCCTTAGATTTATCAATGAAAGCTTATTCCCGCCTTAGGTTTTTACCGGGCCATTCATAGCACACCAATTTCTTAAGCGTTTTAACGAGAACTGTCCTTTAACCATGTCCATCAGATGAAGTCAATGCACATGTGTTACACCTTTTACGTGTTCAACATTCCCAGAATCATGACAATACATTCAAATTTTTTTCTTATTTCTTCGATTTAGCAGCTGCACAAAGGCGAAAATTTACATTTTAGGAGCCGATTACTAAAGCCCCGCTCAGAGTGATATCATATAAAATGGACACTTAGTATGTCTGAGCAATACTTGGTCTCAGTTAAATATCAATACAGGATTTGATATGGTTCTGAATGATAATTTTGATGCTATCCAACTTAAAAAGTGTATCATGTATTTGTACACGTCGTATAATGATATACAAGTAGGCCGACACTGAATGTCGTTTGCCATAAAATATATAGCTCTGAATACATAATTTGACGACAGAACTATTTGAAAAATGATCGCTTAGGGGTAACGGCCTTTAAACAAGTCGGCCCGACCTGTATAATACCCTATTCATCGTTCTCCCAGATATCGGGCGTGTTTATATCAAACGAGACAATAACTAGCCTATTTCTAATGTATTTTGAAATGACTTTGTGGCTATAAAAGCGCAAGTATTATTTCCTGCGACGCATCATCACTCAACCAAATCAAAAGTTCAGAAAAATAAAGCCTCGTATTTCAAATTACTGTCGGGTGGTGCGGCAGAGACAGCGACTGTCGCCGCTGACATGTCGGTGCAACGTTTTTTGTTGCTCCCAATATTTCAGTGTTTCCACTCAATAGACAGTTAGGGAGATCACAACTTTTCAACAGAGGTAACAAGAACTGCATTTCAGTGTTCCCACACAATGAGGGTAAACACTCCGAAATAGACACACTCAAAGACGTTACACCCAGGACTCGAGCTAGGATACTTACCAGGTTCACACATATGCCCCTCTACTTGCATGTAAGGAGGTATCTACCAGAAGTGAAATTGACCAGATCTCCCGAAATTTTTACCGAGAATGATATAGCCCCGCCTGACCTGTCAGGTTATTGAGGATCCATTTTAGCCATGCAGTTCGTAATATATGTCCTCATCGCCAAACCATATGTTTAATGGGCCAACTTGGACATCAGATATGTTTTCCATGCTAAAGCGGCTTCCAGCTGGACCGCAACTTCTCCGAACAGGGTCATTGAAAAATCATTGAACTGCAAAAAAGAATGCACTAGAACGGGGTGTAGCTTTTGGCCTGCCTGAAATTCGCAAGCCATGTCCAAAACTGCTTCGAAAAACTGACGGAAGTCTATAACATATATCACGTTAGTATAATACTACTAGTGGCGGCGCATGGTGTCAAGCTGGGGTATTATTTTCCTGGCTAGGTAAATCCCACACCCAAGTTGTCCCTTTAAGTGAAGCTAGTCGATGTATGGCTGTCATGATACATCTAAATCATTTCCTTATTTCCAGCACGCAAGATGGGTCTCAGTTGTGGTATGAAATGCCTGAAGTACATACTCTTCACCTTCAACATTATTCTCTTCGTAAGTAAAATTATTCTTGTCGGGTATTTCCGTGATCTTCGCGACGTAGTCCTCGGAATTGTCCGGACCTCAACTCCCTCACATCGCACTTGGTCGTCAAAATTAAACTATTGATGACGTCACAGTAGTGACAGCCAATCGTGTATCTGATCGCGTTACTCGCTAAATCTTCCAGAAAGCATTTAAACAGATGTTGGCTGATATATACCTGAAACCAAACGATTTTTTCAGGGTTTTTTGGGCTTTGTGGTCCCGAATTAACTCAAAACATATTTAGCAGCACATTTTTAAAGAAAATAGTAAATAAATGATCTATTGTATTTTTTTAAGCGTCTTACAAATATCGTTACTGTTAAAGAGTTAGAACAGTTTACAAGAGATCTGTATAAAATATCATCAGAGATGTGTTCAAATTTGATAAACTTCTTGTCCGTTTACCTCCTAGATATAGAACTTTAAAGAGTGGCATTTTTTCTGAATGGTTAGAGCGCCAAGGTGAACGTTCTGAGCGTCCCCTGCCCAGTAAACATCAAGAAGTTGTGGAAACCTTTTTCTGCTTTCAGCTGATTGGCGCCGCCCTTCTTGCCGTTGGTATCTTTGTCGCGGTGGACGCATCCAAACTCTTCGAACTTTTGGATAAAGTGAGTTTCACGCAAGAGGTTGGAGGCCTTGATGTTAAATCCCTTCTGAAGCAAAGCGCCTACGTCATAATAGCGTTCGGTGCTTTCGTTTTCCTCGTTGCGTTCCTCGGATGCTGCGGCGCGATCAAAGAAAGCAAGTGCATGCTGGGAACGGTGAGTAGATGTTTAAAGCTGATACAAATATTTTTTGGTTCTACAATTGCCTTCAAAGAAGGTTAAAATCAAGCGGCGTAAACGTTTTGTGCCTGGTTGCTCAAAACAGATTTGTCACTACCGCTGACGTTAACTCAACTTGACGTTATCACCTTCAGATAAGCCCTTAGACTTAAGCTAACGCCAGCGTTAGTGACAAAACTTGTTTTTAAGAACCGGTTCTGATGACACATATTCAAGTGTTATGGATATGTGACAAAAAGTATTACAGTCATAAATTCAGGCCAAGAAAAAGAGAAAGGAAAAACGCGTGACGACACTTAAGAAGTTTTTATACATCTATTCTTATACATCTGTCTGCGTTATACATGTATCGATCGCACGGCCATAAATCTTACATATTGACAAAAATAACTTACGCATCATCTCGAAATGACGCGCACTAACCACGCTGCGCCGCCCTCGGCAGATTGCAAAACCAACTACTCCCGCCTGGGGTAATTTATTCACAGCCACACCGAGAGAAGAATTGTAGTCACTCCGTGTCTATCGGGCCAATATTTCAACCAATTACAGAGTGTGGAATAGAAAAGATCACCAACTGTAAAATGATAGACAGAATATGACATCCCGCACTCTTTAAATTGATAAGCAAAAATAACTATCAAGTGATTTTTACTACTCTTATACAATGTAGTCCGTCTTGCACCGACTGTCAAATTAGTGGTTTTCACTATCGAAATAGTTAAACAGGTTCATTGTTACTTTTTTCTACTTTTTTTAGCTAGAACAACTAATTGTTTATTGTCACTACTATTTTACTTATTACACGTACAGTTGGTGCACTAGGGACTACTAGATCAGTTGTTTTTACGTAAAACTTTAAGAGTGCGTGGTGTAGAATTAATTTCGCTTGTTTTGTCATAAATTTATGTTGTTGTTCCTTTATGGTTTCAGTATGCCACGATCGTCTGCATCTGTCTGATTGTTGAGATCGCCGCCGTTATTCTGGCCGCCGTATTCTGGAATCACGTGAGTTACGTTTTCTACATCCTAATCACGTGATAGTCTCTAAAACCACATTCCACTTACGGGCCACATTCCACTTACGGGCCACATTCCACATACGGATCACATTCATCATACGGACCACATTCCACATACGGGCCACTCATTCGACATACGGGCCACAGTTCACATACCAAAAACCCATCATTGAGTTTCTTTTAAATCGAGTTCATCGCGATGAGTTCATTGTGTTGTCCCTCCGCGCAGCAATCCAAATTGCACAAAGTCGATCACTGCGCGGAGGGCTCACATTCGGAATAAAAATCTGGAAAACCTGATACATGTACTTCCGTCGGTTTTGTAATTTTTCCATTTTCTGTTGAAATTGGTGATGGAGCTTGTCGGGTGGAAGGTGACTGGGCAGTGACAGCCTGGCAAAGATGCCCTTAATTACTCCGTTAGTCCTTAACGAGTCTATGTTTCACTTATGACTTCAGACTAAGGCGGAACTGGAGAATTATCTCAACAGGACCATCATTGAAGACTACAATGGATACAATACGAAACTGGTTCCTACGGGTAATACGGATTCACTTGCATGGGATTTTATTATGATATATGTAAGTATTTTGATTTATATTTTTCAAATAAAAAGGCCGTAAGTGACTAACAAAAGGTCGACACATATGTATATACGCCTGGGTGCAGCTGGCCATGGGGCCCAGGGCCTGGTTTTTCAAGACATACATCTTGGCGCTAACCCCTCAGTTGTTTCAACAACCGAATACTTGTGCCATCCAAACTCACTGTTGCCGCGTACTGCCCTCATCGCAGAAGAAAAAACATGTAGATGCCAAGAGATGCGATTTCAGGCTTTTCCCGACATTTAATGTCATTGATAGTTATCTCTTAAATAAAAATTGTCAAATCAAGATGCTCTTGTAATAGGATTCCGTGCCATTACTGTCGGGCAAGCTTTACAAAAACTGAATTTCTCTCCAGTTATTTTCCAACAGTCCTTGCCAAAAGTGTCTCAGAGACCCCCTCCCCCAACAGAATGAAATATTTTTGTTTGTATTTCGATAATGCTGATAGCTTATATATTGCAATTTTAGTTCAAGTGTTGCGGCCGCAATAACTACAAAGATTTCGATAATGCTTTAAAGTGGAACAAGACATTGCCCGACGGCAAGGGAACCGCGAAGATCCCTCCCGCCTGCTGCGTCATGAAAGACAATCATAAGTTCCCGAACATGACCATTAAAGATCCGAAGTGTCCGACAAATCCCACTACTACGAATGCTTACATGAAAGACGTAAGTCTAAAACTAGCCTAATACCATGGAACCCCACGGGTGGCGCAAAATCGGCCACTGCTGGGGGCTACTTCAAAATAAATGCTAACTGTTATGGAGTGTCAGGGGCCAAGTTCTTTAGATATTTGAAATTTGTAACTGAATTTGAAAATTTCGAATTGTGTAAATACCTAATGAATATAAATTTCAACAATGCAGTTGTGTAAACAGGTACTAATACATACACACATAGACCAAGGCACATAGACATAAAAACCAGGTTTCAGCAAACTCGTATCCATAGCAATCGCCACTATACGATATTGGGTATAACTATTTTCCTGGACCACTAGTAATTGCGGACGGCGTACCCCTTTAGGAGTGATTGAGCGCCTCCATTCAAAATCAAAAGAATGACATCTTTTTGTGTCACAGAGCTAGCACGTGAATACAAACAAGACTTCCTTTTTTTGCAGAACCAGGGCTGCCAGAAGGCGGTAGAGGAGAAGATCTCCAAGTATGCCGCCCCCATCATCGGAGTCTGCGCTGCAGTGGCCTTCATACAGGTGAGCTGTGGATTGCAACGAATTATATACAATGTCAACTAGGACAGCACCACCTTTTCCGTGGCATTCCCTGATATTCGGCCTGGTTTCCGAAATTTCATTCCCAATCCGTTTCATTCAACTCTGCTTTTCCTTTTCACTTACTACCATTCCTTTACACTTACTACCATTCCTTTACACTTGCTACCATCCTTATAATACTACCATCATCTACACTTACTACCATTCCTTTATATGTTCTACCATTCCTTTACACTTACTACCATTCCTTTACACTTGCTACCATCCTTATAATACTACCATCATCTACACTTACTACCATTCCTTTATATGTTCTACCAATCCTTTACACTTGCTACCATTCCTTTACACTTGCTACCATTTCTTCACACTTACTACCATTTCTTTATATGTTTTACCATTCCTTTACTTGCTACCATTCCTTTACACTTGCTACCATCCTTATAATACTACCATCATCTACACTTACTACCATTCCTTTATATATGTTCTACCAATCCTTTACACTTGCTACCATTCCTTTACACTTGCTACCATTTCTTCACACTTACTACCATTTCTTTATATGTTTTACCATTCCTTTACTTGCTACCATTCCTTTACACTTGCTACCATCCTTATAATACTACCATCATCTACACTTACTACCATTCCTTTATATGTTCTACCATTCCTATACTTGCTACCATTCCTTTACACTTACTACCATCATCTACACTTACTACCATTCCTTTATATGTTCTACCATTCCTATACTTACTACCAATCCTTTACACTTGCTACCATTCCTTTACACTTACTACCATCCTTACTACCATCATCTACACTCCCATTCCTTTATATGTTCTACCATTCCTATACTTGCTACCATTCCTTTACACTTGCTACCATTCCTTTACACTTGCTACCATTCCTTTACACTTACTACCATCCTTACTACCATCATCTACACTCCCATTCCTTTATATGTTCTACCATTCCTATACTTGCTACCATTCCTTTACACTTGCTACCATTCCTTTACACTTGCTACCATTCCTTTACAGCTGTGTTGCCGTGTCTTTATGCTTAGTACATTTCTTTTACACTTACCGGTACTATTGTATTCTTTACAGTTACTGAGATAATGCTGTCAGCTATTCATCACGAGTTTATTAATTTCACCAGTTAATGAATTAATGTCAAATTCCGTTCTATTCACACTCGGCCAGCATTGTGTATTCATTCGCGCTTTGCCCTAATTTAAGTGAAACATTGAGTCCTAGACGAAATGTCGGATTGTCAGCTTTTGATTTATGTTTTTCTGTCATACAGGATGTATCACAAAAAAGTAACATGTGTAGTTTTGACCACCAACTCCCGCCGCTTAACCTCGGAACCACTTTTCGAGATTTATAAGAGAGAATGCTCTACTTAATTTTATCATTGTGTGTTGCTTCTGTCGTATAACCGTGCCAGTGTGATTGGGAAATTTGTCCTTGGAAAGACTGTCCCGGTAACAAAGGATTCTATTACGTGCCCTGAGGAATCAAATGTTTTGTGTTTTCATAGAGCCATCTCTTAGTCTTACCAAATAATAGGGACGGACACTTTTCCAGGGGACACTTAAAAGTGCTACGCCGACTCCATGCCGAAATTACATGCCTCCGGTTTCGGATACATTTGGGAGGACACGAAATACTGTATTCATGGCTCTTCTGATACACCCTGTATACACTTGCCAGGCCTGCTCACGGCTCTAGGAAAATTCGTCCCCGGAAAATTCGTCCCCGGAAAACTCGTCCCCGGAAAATTCGTCCCCTAGGAAAATTCGTCCCCGGATAATTTGTCCCCGGATAATTTGTCCCCGAGGATAATTCGTCCCTGGAAAATTCGTCCCAGAGGAAAATTCGTCCCCGGAGTATTTGTCCCCGAGGAAAATTCGTCCCTGGAAAATACCTCCCCAGAAAATTTAACAAAAGTTGAAAGTTTCTGACATTACTTTCTGGAAATAACTACTACTTACTACTTTCGACTTTTCTCATTCAGCGTTATATCTCTCTTTACTACCCTACTAGCTAGTTACCTACCCCACTATTTTCATAGTTGGTAGAGGTAGGCAGGCGAAATAATTTATATTTTTTCAAATAAGTATTTTTACTGGTCAGAATGAAAGAAAAGCTCTAAATTCTTCAATAAAATATTTCGCCTGCCTACCTCTACCTACTATGAAAATAGTGGGGTAGGTAACTAGCTAGTAAAGGAGATGTTACACTGAATGAGAAAAATCGAAAGTTGTAGTTATTACTCCAGTCCATTCGACAAGACTAAAGAGTCTTAGAAAGTAAAGTCAGAAACTTTCAACTTTATAAAATTTTCTGGGGACGAATTATCCTCGGGGACAAATTTTCCGGGGACGAATTTTCCAGGGACGAATTATCCTCGGGGACGAATTATCCTCGGGGACGAATTTTCCAGGTACGAATTTTCCTTGGGGACGAATTTTCCGGGGACGAATTATCCGGGGACGAATTTTCCTGTAACCCCTGCTCACACAGTTTATGCCTCCGCGCCTCAGCTTACTTACACTTTTTCCCTTGCAGCTTTTTGTTGTTATTTCCGCCTGCTGCGTGTGTCACAAAATTGGCAAAGAGGACTAATGGTAAATCGCAGAGAGGAAACCGAAAGTGCGTCACTTTAGGTTTCTTCGATGTACATCTTGCATGCAAAATGGTATAGGAGATCTCTCTGTGGTTTTCTACTACTCACTTTTCTTCACACAAATCATCCGGGCCAGACCCTGCACTGGGACCCGGCAATTTCTTATGTATACTGTGTAGTACCGGGTGTAATCCGCGCCCCAAGAGCCAATCTTGACACTAGAGGCGCTTATTTCGTTCCTTATTTTAGATTTCGCACCCTGTGAGTTTGCACAAGAGCCTGCCATACATGCTCCCCGCAGCTGGCAATGCAGTGTGAAGCGGTCATGCATGAATATCATTGCTTTGGTGAATGGCCCATAAAATGAGAGACAAAACTTTACGCCATCATTTCGAGTACTGAGGTTCCCGTAGTTCCTAGAAAATGTTGGATTTCCTGCTGCCGATTATATCTAGCACCCAGGTGAGGAAATCAGGGGTTCCTCAGGATGATCTAGCACTGAACTAGCACCTGTAAGAGTTGGGACAGGTCATACAGAGTAGGCTAAAAAACCGGGTGCGCTGTTCAATAGATTGGCATAAAGAATGAGGACATTATCGTAATGATGGCGGCGTAGGCGTTCATTGGATTTGAGTGTGTGTGTCGGCCGGGTGATCAGCGGTTGCACTGTCCAGTTTTGTGTGTTTTTCCTGTTTCGGACAAAAATCTAAATATTTCGAAAATGAGCTGTCTAAACTTCTTTTTTTCACATTTTTCTCGAGCATTGGCTATGGTGCTTCATTTTTGGATATACATATAATAAATTGTTTTAAAACTCGCGGTATTTAGTGATTTGGGGGTCTGGTTTGAAATTTTTAGTTTGGGGTGGCGGCAAGTGCTCGGAGCCAATTACTGACTTGTGTTCATTAAATAAATGAGATGAGTTCGTGTAGAAAGAGGAGATCACGGCCTTTCAAGTGGGGTACAGCGCCAATTGGTCATTCTTTGAAAAGCGCCTTCGAAACGCATCTGACGTTACGCACTTTCGGGAAAACTGAAGTGACGTACGAAGAGACGCGGCCCCGCTACCCTATTTGAGAGGTTGTGCAACCGGCTAACGACCTGCTGACCACATCTTCAATTTTTAGACTGAATTATAGTCGGATCGCTATGAAGCATTCTTAAATGTATCTTTTTTCTTTTTCATTATAGTTATTCGTCGTTATTGCTGCATGCTGTTTGTGCCATAACGTTGGAAAGGTTGATGACGAAATGGCATAAGGTGTGAGTCCACGGCAGTGATGTTTTTAAATGGGTTAAGAGAGATCAGTATTTGTTACCGACGCCATTTTTTTTCTTCTCGTTTTAGTTGTTCGTGATCATTGCGGCATGTTGCGTGTGCCACCAGATAGGGAAGGGTGACAATTATGCTGCGTGAGTGTCGTCACAGGGCACTGACATATAGAGAGGTTGAGACATCATTATTTACGTTCAGCCCTTCTTGTTTCGTTTTAGTTGTTCGTTATTATTGCTGCTTGCTGCGTGTGCCGCCATATTGGGAGAGACGATGACTTTAAGGGCTGATCAGTGACGTCACGTAAATAGAGAGGCTTAGATATATCAGTAGTTTCCATTCCATACAGGTACGAATGTAGGCTTACGCAGGCTAAGGCAGCCATAAAAAGAAAAACAAAAATTGATAGACATTGACACTGGCAATATTAGTGCGATTATTACTTCAAGTTGATTACGAAAAGTGGCTTCAATCTTATTCTATGTACTAAAACTTCATAATTTCTGCTCATAGCATTATTTCATTGACATCCAAGTAAGACCGGATTTATACTTAATCCACACTTGTTGACATCAGATACAATAAGAGGTGTGAGAATTTCTTAGAAAATTCATCCCGATGCTAAATGCGTTGAACACGTACACCAGGATATTTCTAAACCTGTCTATTCATTTGAAAACGCAGTAATTGATGACGTAAATATTGTAAATACCATGTCATTGTTTTTGGGCACACAGCATTTTCAAACTTCTTTAATGTTTCATCTGAACAGGAAGCATCCCCCTCTAAATAGATTTTTAGACTTTTGTTAAAAGGACACGTTTTGTTAAAGGAACAAGATATGTTGTTTTTTCGTACAAAAATGGTTTCCAGCGGGACCGTGACTTCCCCTAGTATGATCCGAAAGTATCAAACTGCAATATTAGAAAAGAATACACCAGTCACCCGACCTTAAATAGGCAATCCGTTTTCCAAAACCGCCTCAAACATTTGTGAAAGTCGACAAGACTCAGTGTCGTGGTATTGCAGGTGGCGGCACATGGATTGGTGGCAATATGGGGTATCATCCTCTGAATGAACTCCCACTCAAAATCAAATCCTTCCTGTCCCTTTAATACCAAGATCGTGCAACACAAATATTGTATCTTTTATATACGTGGTGGATACAGCTAATCAATCGTATATTCGTATGTATATTGTACGAATACGGCATGTGAAAATAATTCTAATTTTACAACCGTTTGTCTTTATCATTACTCTCATTTCATTTGTGTAAGGTCAGTGACATACAATGTTGGCCCAAGGAGTATTATTAGACTTGTCGTTCGGCTGATCAACCATTTTGGCAATACTGTAAACTGACAAAGTTTCGCGCCGTTTTATTTCGAGTTTCCAAGTCGCAAAAATTTCCGAAAAAAACTAAATTTTCACGATTTTTTTGAGGATGACGAAATTTCTCTCGGTATTTCGATATAAGAGAATATTTTTTCGCGGTGTTTATGTTCGCGAGTTTAAACTATTCACGAAACTCGCGAAAATAAAACGCCGTGAAAATTTAGATGGCTGTGACCGATGCAGTACATACATATATGAGGCGTATTTATGCCTAAAATCAACTGACCTTATGCGAATGAATATAGAGTATTTAAATACGTGTAAAGCAGAAATGGTTCAAATACTGTCCAGCAAACTGTCCATCAAATACCGTCAAGCAAACAAACCCGTCCGATCGAATTTGAAATAACAGTGAAGATCTTTTTTTTAGTGAAGAACTGTAAAACAAATTTAAATATATACATGTATGCACTCTAAAATAGCTTGTACCGCTAGTGGCCAGGCCACGAGTTAATGTATTCCAGGTAGATATCCTGCTGAGCCGAGTGGGCTGTGTTTAGGTCATGGTTGTCAGCTTAATACTTATGGGTTGTCAGCTTAACACTTTGAATGTTGTGAGCTAAACACAATGAGACTTAGTGTTGTCAGCTTAACACTTATGGGTTGTCAGCTTAACACTTTGAATGTTGTGAGCTAAACACAATAAGACTTAGTGTTGTCAGCTTAACACTTGTCAGCTTAACACTGTGAATGTTGTGAGCTAAACACAATAAGACTTAGTGTTGTCAGCTTAACACTTGTCAGCTTAACACTGTGAATGTTGTGAGCTAAACACAATAAGACTTAGTGTTGTCAGCTTAACACTTGTCAGCTTAACACTGTGAATGTTGTGAGCTAAACACAATAAGACGTAGTGTTGTCAGCTTAACACAAAAATCGTTCTGAGCTTAACACTTTAAGAGTTGTCAGCCTAACATTTTAAGTATTTTCTGAGTCATCACGATCAGCCCGTGGCATTTTGGTGGTTTATACGTGGGTTGATAACACTAATACCTGAGTAAAATTGAAATAAAACACTTATTACTAATAAAACTTTCGTCAATTATGCTCAACACTTTAACTTTCGTCAATTATGCTCAACACTTAGAGTCATAACGCTGAAGCTAATCAAATGATAACTCTGAGCGTTGTAATACTCCGAGTGATAACACTAAGAGAGTGATAACACCATAAGATGGATAACACTATGAAACTGATGACACTATAAGAGTGATAACACTATAAGTTTGGTAACACTATGTAATTGATAAAAAACTTTAAGAGTAACATCACTTGCTGAGATAAACGCCCACAGTGCTAACGCTTCGACTTATAACGTAACAGCAATAATTCAGTAGCAGTTACATAGGCCTACACTAGTTCACCGATAACACCATAAAAGTGATGACACTATAAGATTGATAACACTATGATATTGAGAACACTTGCTGAGATATAAACCCATGCTGACGCATAGACCAATAACATTCATAGCATTTAATAATTTTGTAATCAGTTACATACTCTTTCATACAACTTTTTCCGAGACGTACCAAGGCCAGGGAGGCTTCCATCTCGTGCGTGAGCGATAGAAAAAGTGCCGGTGACACCAATTTGTGCGATGACACTGACGTCAAGTTACGGCCTGACGTTTGTGCCTACCTCGCAGTAATTAAAGAAGTGGTCGTATAGCTGTGAAAGTCAAGTATCTGAAGCCATCTTTTGTGCCATATCGATATTAGAATACTAGTTGTTAAATGGAAGTTTAGATTTGTGAACAGTAATATCTAAAGGCCGATTTTATGCCTTCATAACTCAAATTTGAAATGTCTGATTTTGTATATTTACCAGCAAACAAAGGAACTAAAAGGACGGCCATGATTTAAGGCTGTGGGTAATATTAGTTGATTTTTCAATATTTTATCATAATGTTATAAACACTAGTTCATGTAGTAGAGTAGAGAAATGTTTCATATTTTTAATCGCTTTGCATTATGATACAATAGTCTATCTTTTGTAAGACCGGATATGTAAATAAATTAACTGTATAGAATCCACTTCTGCTTTTATTCTTTGTCATAAATATTCCCGGTAGAATATATAGGCCACGTCACCTGAAGATCATGATACCGCTAGAAAATGTAGGGCTTAGATCACTATTAACTGTTCAGTAGTACCATGGGACAAATGTGATGAAATTTAAAAAAGCCCTGTCATGCCTAAATACTGCCTGGAATGTTAGTTATTTGCTTTCCAAATATCATTTTAGGCTTTTTTATTTTAAATGATATCAACTAACAGGATTCAGGTCGCTCTTGAGATAGGAACTCTTTTTCTAGATTTTACGGGGTCGGAAAGATATTCTCTCACAGGCAGTAAACACGGCCCCGCATCGTGTCATATTCTGGCATGTCTCACAAAAACGCTAATAAAACAATTTAGAATAATTGGAACTTTCTAAAATTCACTTATGACATTGACCAAATATAGGACTATATTTCTGCAAAGTTTGATGAAAATTGCAGCAATGAGTTATTTTTGAATCACGAAAATGTATGTACACAAAATGTACACGGACTTTATAGCAGATTAAATTGTGTACTGAGCCCTGTATGTACAAGAAGTCATGTCACAGGCGTACTCACGTGCTTTGTCATACTACACCAAGGCGGCAGCACTATACGGTGCCCCAGTTCGCGCAAGGCGAATTCAAATTCAAATTCAAATTCAAGGCGAATGTAGAAGGCATATCACAGACGTACGTGCTTCGTCATACTACACCAAGGTGGCAGCACTATACGGTGCCCCAGTTCGCACAAGGAGACTGTATCACAGACGTACTTACGTGTTTCATCATACAACACCAAGGTGGCAGCACTATACGGTGCACCAGTTCCCACAAGGAGACCGTGGAAGACGTATCACAGACGTACTTACGTGCTTCGTCATACTACACCAAGGTGGCAGCACTATACGGCGCCCTAGTTCACACACGGAGACTGTAGAAGACA
The DNA here is from genome assembly GCF_910592395.1 of Lineus longissimus. NCBI lineage: Eukaryota > Metazoa > Nemertea > Pilidiophora > Heteronemertea > Lineidae > Lineus > Lineus longissimus. The sequence continues at coordinate 3,430,018 of NC_088326.1, forward strand.
TATCACAGACGTACTTACGTGCTTTGTCATACTACACCAAGGTGGCAGCACTATACGGTGCCCCAGTTCGCTCACGGAGACTGTAGAAGGCATATCACAGACGTACTTACGTGCTTCGTCATACTTCACCAAGGTGGCAGCACTATACGGTGCCCCAGTTCGCTCACGGAGACTGTAGAAGGCATATCACAGACGTACTTACGTGCTTCGTCATACTTCACCAAGGTGGCAGCACTATACGGTGCCCCAGTTCGCACAAGGAGACTGTAGAAGGCATAACACAGACGTACTTACGTTCTTCGTCATACTTCACCAAGGTGGCAGCACTATACGGTGCCCCAGTTCGCACAAGGAGACTGTAGAAGGCATATCACAGGCGCACGTACGTACTTCGTCATACTACACCAAGTGGCAGCACTATACGGTGCCCCAGTTCGCACAAGGAGACTGTAGAAGGCATATCACAGACAGACTTACGTGCTTCGTCATACTACACCAAGGTGGCAGCACTATACGGTGCCCCAGTTCGCATAAGGAGACTGTAGAAGGCATATCACAGACAGACTTACGTGCTTCGTCATACTACACCAAGGTGGCAGCACTATACGGTGCCCCAGTTCGCACAAGGAGACTGTGGAAGACGTATCACAGGCGTACTTACGTACTTCGTCATGCTACACCAAGGTGGCAGCACTATACGGTGCCCCAGTTCGCACACGGAGACTGTAGAAGGCATAACACAGACGGACGTACGTGCTTCGTCATACTACACCAAGGTGGCAGCACTATACGGTGCCCCAGTTCGCACACGGAGACTGTAGAAGGCATAACATAGACGGACTTACGTGCTTCGTCATATTACACCAAGGTGGCAGCACTATACGGTGCCCCAGTTCGCACAAGGAGACTGTGGAAGACGTATCACAGGCGTACTTACGTACTTCGTCATACTACACCAAGGTGGCAGCACTATACGGTGCCCCAGTTCGCACACGGAGACTGTAGAAGGCATAACACAGACGGACTTACGTGCTTCGTCATATTACACCAAGGTGGCAGCACTATACGGTGCCCCAGCTCTTGTACCTTTCTTAGTAAGAAAATTCATTCATTCATTCATTCATGTTCGCACAAGGAGAGGGCAGACGTACTTACGTGCTTCGTCATACTACACCAAGGTGGCAGCACTATACGGTTAGTAATTTAGCCCCACAGCAGGTATATGGTAGGTCCGGACCGTATGGTGTCGCCCCCTATTATCAGATTCTGTTGTGCAAAGTTTATTTTATTACTGTTGATATAGTTGTACACGTTGTATCATTCATTTGTAATAAACAGGATTAAGCATATTTTAGTTTTGTTATTACTATGTGGGGCCTACATAGATATTTGTAAAAAGCCCCAGTTCGCACAAGGAGACTGTAGAAGGCATATCACAGACGTACTTACGTGCTTCGTCATACTACACCAAGGTGGCAGCACTATACGGTTAGTAATTTAGCCCCACAGCAGGTATATGGTAGGTCCGGACCGTATGGTGTCGCCCCCTATTATCAGATTCTGTTGTGCAAAGTTTATTTTATTACTGTTGATATAGTTGTACACGTTGTATCATTCATTTGTAATAAACAGGATTAAGCATATTTTAGTTTTGTTATTACTATGTGGGGCCTACATAGATATTTGTAAAAAGCCCCAGTTCGCACAAGGAGACTGTAGAAGGCATATCACAGACGTACTTACGTGCTTCGTCATACTACACCAAGGTGGCAGCACTATACGGTGCCCCAGTTCGCACAAGGAGACTGTCCTCGGCAAACCTGTCGCTCGGTTGTGTCACAACAAGAGTCCTTGCGACTGTATTGGCATCTGCTGGAAAATGAGTTCGTCCATTTGAGGAGACTGACCTTGCCTAACACTAACAGGTCTCGGACCTGTGTCACAACAGGTGTTCTTGTCGACCAGGTGAAGATGGCCTTGTCGGCCTGAGGAGATTGTCCTGGCTGCTGCTTGAGAAAGGATTCGTATGTGGAAGTGACTGTCCTTCTCTGACCTGTGTCTAGCTTGTCGCACAACAGGGGTCTTTATTGGTGTAGAGGTAGAAACTCTCCTCCTAAAAAGCGTCCGGCCCAATTGTGTTCTGACGAAGTATGGTACAATGTATGGTTTTTAAACCTCCACATCGCGTGGGAAAGGTACTGGCACCTGCTAGAGGATTCGCAGACTGTTCTTAGCTGACCTGTCTCTAGGTTGTAGTACAAGAGCCCGTGTCGGCCAGGGGAGGATTTCATTGTCAGCTGCTTGGGAAAGGATTCATCCATTGTGACATACCCTGGAGATGGGTCACCCTACTTGAAGTATCTCTAGCCACAAGAGGAGTCCTTGCCGGCCATGGGGAGATTGTCCAAGCATCTGCTAGAGAAAAGATGCGCACGTGCAGGAGACTGTCCTTACTTGGTCTGTCGGTCAGGGGTAGATTGTCCTGCCTGCTGCTTGAGAAAGGATTCACACTGGTAGGAGACTCTCCTCCAGCTAGTGCCACACCAGGAGACCTTTCAGACCAGGGAAGACTGTACTGGCATCTGCTGGAGGAAGGCTATGCACTTACAAGAGACATAGCTGTCCTTATTTGGACTTGCCGGCAAGATTGTACTTACATCTTGCTGGAGAAATGATTTGAGCTTGGCGGAGGCTGTCCTTATCTGACCTGTCTTTAGCTTATATCACAACAGGTGTCCTTGCCGGCCAAATCGTGCTGGGGGAAGAATGTCCTTATATGAATTGTCTCGAGGTCGGCCAAGGGGGAGAAGGAGGTTTTTCTGGCTTGGAGGAGATGGTCTTTGCATCTACTGGAGGAAGGATTAGCACTTAGGGGTGACTGTCCTAATCCTCCCTCCTGTCTCTAGCCTGTGTTTTATAAACTAATTATCTTTTTGAGACTGTCCTAACCTGACATGTCTTAATGTTGGGCTACAAGAGGTGGCGATGAGTTTTTTCAGCATTGGGGAAATATTGTCCTTGCGTCAACGAGAGAAAGGATTCGCACTTGGAGGAGACTGTCCTTGTCTAGATGGTCTCTGGAGGTGTCAACAACATGTCGTCGTCGTCTTCGTCGTAAATCAATTTCACCCATCACAGTCATGTATTTACCACAGCTTCACAGTTCAGTACGGACTGTGGATGAATACATGTCTCTGCCCTTTAACTACTATACCGAGACATTATTGTGGCAGGCACTCTATGGACCAAGTCACAGCCTGGCCATGTTAAATTCAATGCTGGGACGTCTACATTTTATTGCTCATTTTTCACCCTGATTGCGACTATACTAAGGACACTCTTGTAGCACAGGCACACTGTGGACATTGTCACAACCTGGCCAAGTCAGATGCAATGGTGGGATGTCCACATTCTTTTATTGCACTCTGAGAGAGGACATTCTAAGAGCACAGAAAAACTGTGAGACATTGTCACAACCTGGCCAAGTTAGATGCAATGGTGGGATGTCCACATTCTTTTATTGCACTCTGAGAGAGGACATTCTAAGAGCACAGGAACACTGTGAGACATTGTCACAACCTGGCCAAGTTAGATGCAATGGTGGGATGTCCACATTCTTTTATTGCACTCTGAGAGGACATTCTTAGAGCACAGGAAAACTGTGGACATTGTCACAACCTGGCCAAGTTAGATGCAATGGTGGGATGTCCACATTCTTTTATTGCACTCTGAGAGGACATTCTTAGAGCACAGGAACACTGTGAGACATTGTCACAACCTGGCCAAGTTAGATGCAATGGTGGGATGTCCACATTCTTTTATTGCACTCTGAGAGGACATTCTTAGAGCACAGGAAAACTGTGGACATTGTCACAACCTGGCCAAGTTAGATGCAATGGTGGGATGTCCACATTCTTTTATTGCACTCTGAGAGGACATTCTTAGAGCACAGGAACACTGTGAGACATTGTCACAACCTGGCCAAGTTAGATGCAATGGTGGGATGTCCACATTCTTTTATTGCACTCTGAGAGGACATTCTTAGAGCACAGGAAAACTGTGGACATTGTCACAACCTGGCCAAGTTAGATGCAATGGTGGGATGTCCACATTCTTTTATTGCACTCTGAGAGGACATTCTTAGAGCACAGGAACACTGTGAGACATTGTCACAACCTGGCCAAGTTAGATGCAATGGTGGGATGTCCACATTCTTTTATTGCACTCTGAGAGGACATTCTTAGAGCACAGGAACACTGTGAGACATTGTCACAACCTCGTAAACTCGATAGAAAAACAGACGCAAAGAAAATTCAACACAATGTTTATTTCATAAAAATTGAGCATAACAGTACACTTGATGTTACATGTACATGAATTCGGTAAATTTGCATTCACATTGGCTAAGATTGTCAAAGTAGTGAGCCGCAAGAGGCTTGAAAAGAAATTAACGAAATGTACACAGAATTCGATTTCCCAAATCGGCTGTATATGTGTATACGAGTATTTACAAAATAGCATAATTTATTCATTTCTTAGAACATATATACATACATTGGAACCTCCCATAGCGGACACCTCTCTATTGAGGAACCCAAAATGGTTGTTTCCGTTCAATTTGACCTCTCTAATCAGGACACCTCTCTATTAAGGACAGCACTCCCTAATAGAGAGGTTCTACTGTATATAGATAGATATAGATAGGGAATATCACATTCTGCTTTGCATTGTCTATAATGATTCTATTTTACATCAATAGATACTTTCTAATCATTCTAATAAGTAATTATCTTTTGAAGACATGATCTATCTAAGATAGACAAAAACAAAATGATTATGTAAACATACTAAAGAGAATGAGCACAGATTGTCAAATGTAGAAAAAGTTCATTTAAATACACAAGTAATATGATTTTACAAAATTTTAGCACATAAATTGTCATCCTTTCCAATATCAACATCTTCTCAGTTATGGTAATGAGCAATGTCTCCTAAATTATGGTAATGAGCAATTATGTCTCCTAAATTATGGTAATGAGCAATTATGTCTCCTAAATTATGGTAATGAGCAATTATGTCTCTTCAGTTATGCTAATGAGCAATGTCTCCTTAGCTATGGTAATGAGCAATGCCTCCCAAATCATGGTAATGAGTGTCTCCTCAGTTATGGTAATGAGCAATGCCTCCCAAATCATGGTAATGAGGAGTGTCTCCTCAGTTATGGTAATGAGCAATTATGTCACTCATTATCAGGGTAACAACAGAAGACGCTCTGATCCACAAAAACTAGACATATGTCATGTGATCCACTGAATCACTTGGAACTGGTAATAATTTGTGTAGATATCGTACAAAGCCACTGGTCATCCTTTGCATGTCTTGTGCTGGTTTTAGTCTCACTTTACTGCGTTTGTTATCTGGGTTAAGGCTTGTGTTCTGAAATTATAAGAAAGAAGACGCATGAGTGTCTAATACCAGGAGGGGATGCCTTCTTTTGGCGATTTCACAAACAATGTGACCTCGATTCTTTTCGATTTCATATAGAAAATGCAACAGTTGAACAATGTTTCATCTGAAACTTATAAGTATCTGAAATCCAGATTGCCAGAACCATCGCAGAAAATACATCACCAAGAATGAGCAATTTCTTTTGAAATATTGACAAATGTCCCTGGTCATTTGGGCCTCTTTTGTAAAGTGCAATTTTCTCGTGAAATGGATTATAATGCGACACGTTTTAAAGTGCCCAGCAGAGTAGTGATTTTTGTTGCAGTGACCTACATTCACAGTCACGTGCGACTGTCTCCATCTCCAGTGGTCACTGCAGGTACCTGCGACAAGAATTGACCATCGCTGCAACCTGGGATCAACGTCAAACCCGTTTAATATTATCGCCTCTTGCTGTCAGAAGCAAGTGACAGATCACTTATTTGCAGTGAAAATATGCAATCACATCAACTTGTGATCATTTTGGGCAATCAATTTGACACCTGTAATAAAGACAGCAATTCTCAGTCCCGAGGGCGTCCTTATTAGAGAGGTTCTACTGTATTACCTTTCCACTGTGCCAGTCTATTATATTCTCTTCTTCTTGTTGACGTTTTTTATCCTGAAAAATAAACCAGTCCTACTTAGCGTCACTGCCAGTTACAAAAATGTGTGCATTATCACTGGATGAGCCAGGTGATGATTGTCAGCTATGTCAATTACCTTGGGGTTTTTCCGTCCCAAGGTCCGCTACCAGGGAATGCTTGAAATGCATGCAATGTATTACAAGACCACTCATTTATGAAGACATAGGCATTTTTTTCCCGCCAATCATATAGTTTATTTATTAGTTATTCATGTTTCCAGAAGAAAGGGTATTGGCCGATAATGGCATAACCTCCTTATAAAGGACATCTCTCTGTCACGGACACTAACAGCCAGTCTCATGGGAGTCCGCTATAGAGAGGTACTCACAAAATGGCTTAAGGTACAGCTCGCGGGAATCCAGATGATGACAGACAACAGCAGAATTGTACCAATTAAATTATCTCGCATGAATTTCACTGAAAAGGAAGAAGAAACAATAAAGAAAATGGGCCAATATCATGAAATACAACTCAACCAGTGCAAAGAAGAGTCACTGAGCAATAAGATGATATATATTTACATTTATTAGGTCAGTTCAAAGCATTCTTTCGTGCCACTATCCTTATCTTTCTACAAGAAACAAATTGGTCTATGTAGCAGTCTATTAAAGGCAGTATACATCTCCCTAGAATACAGATTTGCTGCGAGCATGGTAAAAATGATCCCAGAGATTCAAAAATCACAGGGAGACTCTATTTTCAACTACATTTGAACCATTTTAGCAATGTTCTTTTACTCTGAGATGGCCCTGGGCATTTGCGGTATAAGACGTCATGAGGCAATGCATGGTGTGACGTCATCTCATGATGCCATTGATGACACAAATGGTCCTTAAATTGCACTTACTGACAAGATCTATTGATAAGTTCTCTATGATTCTCCAAAATCGTTGTATCATGTCTTCAACCTGCACCTCACAGATGCCCTAGGGGAATAATAACAATGCTCTTAATTACTCTGCTGGTTCTTTAAAGGCTGACGCCGTTCGTTAAATTTTTGAAATTCGTATTTGAATTTGAAAATTTTTGAAAATATGCACTTGAAACAAATTTCAACATTGCCATTGTGTAAACAGTAGACAAATACTTTAAGTACCATGTTTCGTGTGCATGATAACTACACAACGGCATTGTGCAAAACTGCATTTCTATTTCCCTGGACCACCAGTAATTACAAACGAAATATCCCTTTAAGTCAATGATACTATTGTCGATATCTGACCATAAACCTCAACGTCAAGTCAGCAGAGCTTCGGAAAATAACTTCTGGTGCGAAATTGAAATTGAAATTGTTTTCACCTCTTCGCAGTATCCATGGACACACGGACGACCGTTCGACAAATTCATATATTTTCCTTCTCGATTCATTTTTGGTGCACAGGAGGCGTTAGTGTTCTTCTCCATACAGCAGATCTGGCACGACTGCTCAACTGGAACGAGAAAATACAACATTGACACCCTGGGGAGTCTGTTGCCCATCTTACCGAGAATCAAGTGATTCAGTGGTAGGCTCTCCAACTTACAGGGGGTGTTAGTGTTCTTTTGCATATAGCAGATCTGGCATGATTGCTCAACTGAAAGGGAAAGGAAGTTTTTCTACGAGCATTGGTACTTCCTAAATCAATATTGACTGAGCAAATTTCTGCCAAATTCCTAGATTTCAAAACTGCGGCAGGACTGAGCACTACTAGATCTGCAGTGGTACACGCTGCCAGGTCCATGGGACTTTTCAAGCATAAAGAAATGTCACGTACCGGTGTCGCAAGCGCAAGGCTCATAATCCTCTCCGATCACCTCACAGAAGGGTCTACATACCCCATGGAAGCAAGATCCACTGAAATTTTAAATAGAGGATTTCAATAGTCCACAATATACATGGATACTTAAACCACAAAGTGTTGTTACGATATTCAGAAATAATGTTACATCGTAACTGTCTAAATTTCTCTGTTTTTCTTGACCGCTCTGATGTATCTGTCGTTTGTCAAATGCCCTACTATGTTTAGGGTTCCTGCCATATCCTCAACATTTTTTGTGCCTTGGCCGTTGCCATGGCAATGCATGTGTTCCAGGATGAACGAATTTTGAAGCCCTGAACTTATGTGAGTTCTAGTAGCAAAGCAAATTCAAAAGTACAGTGGACCTCTCTTAGCGGACACCTCTCTACTAAGGACACCTTCTCTATTAAGGACACTCCATATGGTCCCAAGTGAAATTGGTCATTTTCATTCAAATGAACCTCTGTAATCAGAACACCTCTCAATTGTGGACCAGTCCCAAGGGTCTCCTGGATAGTGAGGTTCTACTGAAATATTAGTAAACTTAAAACCAGTAAAACAAAGCCAAAAACCAATGCAAAGATGTTTATAGAAGCTAGCGTTGATGCCAACACCATCATACTACTGGTTCCCCCAACCAGCAGGCCCGAATTAAACCAAGGCCACCGCTCCAATGAAGTTTTGCCATCTCCTACATGTTAAGTTAAGTAATAGTTGGAAATTACCTTACAGCCTAAGTAATTAATTAGTATACAGCCCAAGTAATTAATTAGTAAACGAATAAATAAACAAGCTCATGCATTTATTGTAAAATACTATAACAGAATTGGACCACTGTACATAAATGTATACCAACCATTAAACCGGTTCAACAGCTGGCTGGAAAGGGAGTGAAGCTTAAAAGGGTAACTCGTGTCAAATTTCACCATATAATGTTTTAGCTGTTTTTGACAAATGACTACGTCACCTTCTCATAAATCGGTAAGGTTTTTCGAATCGAAAAGCACATTTTCTAGAAATTGATGGTTTAATCACGCCTGGACGGCTCACTTCTATGCCGTTTTCGTTGATGACGTCACAACATGAACATTTTCGCGATCGCGGTGGTTTACATTCAGCGATTTTATAATAAATCTTATCAAAAATGGAAAATTTGAGCTTTACATTTGTGATCAACAATTAAAAACGGACGTATTTCCGCAAAGTTGTAAATCACATCATAGTATAACTTTAATACAAGTCAGGAGATCATTTTTAGGATCTTTCGAAATACAGTTTACCTGTGAAACACCAACAAGATAAAGCACAACTGACCAAATTTCTTTGCCAAAACATTGCCATAGAAATACATCGAGCACTTACATCGGCCTATCAAGGGGTAATTGTCTCAGTGCTTAAAGAAGACGCCAGCCATCTTGGCAAAAACTGAGTGAACATTTTTCTGGACTACGGTAGCTGTAACGCATAACGAATGGACACTGTTACATTAGGTACACTAGTTAATTTTGCGTGTCATGTCAGACGGCAAAATGAAAATGGCCACAGAAATTTTCTGGGCCACAGTAACATGGCACAGCTACAGACGGTTTCCAGGAAAATTACCCTCCCCAAAATGAAACTAGATATGTTAAAGACTAGATATGTTAAAAACTTACAAGTCCACACATTTGGTATGATCAGGCTTGGGTGATGGCTCCGGACAATCTACGCTGGTCCCGGTGAAAAGAGTTAAGGATAGAACTGATTTACAAAGCTGGAGAGAAAACACAAAACACATCAGATGAGCAGAATGAGGCTCCTGTGTTCAACTGCTGTGTTTTCTGAGTGATATTGCCAAAACTCTTCCCAAAAAGTGCTGTGTTTGATTGAATCAACTCTGTTGTGACACCCAAGGCTGACTGAGCGGCATACCCAGGATTTTTTTCTTGAGTTCTTACACAAAAAGGATATTTGCATGTAGCATTTCCAGTACAGGTGATGCCCTCTCCCAATGGAGACGCTTCATGGCAGATCATACCACTCGGGGCAAGCTGACAGTTCTGACAGCAGACGTGATTAGAATCGCTGAAAATACGGAAGAATAAAGTCATGAGGAGATAGGGCTATGCTGGATCATGTAAAATTAGATAATAAATCCATTTTAAACTTTGGGAAAAGCTGAAGAATCAGGTTGGGAGGAGTTGAATTTTTTCTTCAAATTGTAAAATTTCTGATACTTTATAGGCCTACCATAAACATTTGGAACTTCAGATATACAAGAAAATTGTGTTTTTCAAAAAGGGTGGCCAGAATATTTTTCCTGAACTTAGGGCGAGTACCGAACTCCTAAAGATGAAGGAGGTACAAAGAATTTTGAAACACCAGCTTCCAAACAAGGCTTATCATCTCACCTGCATGTGGCACCACTTCTGAGCTTACACTCGCTATCACAACAAGGATCTTGATCTTGCTGGCCCACGACACCTCCGTCACATTCCTCTCCGGTTTCTATCTTGTGGTTACCACAGAACGCTTTACCCGGAACTGAAATATCAGAAAAACTTTGACACAAGGCTTTTCTTCTTCTTCTTCTTCTTCGATTTTCTTTAATGGCTATACTACAGAACCAGGCCTATGTCTCTATAAACCTGGCTTGTTCCTTTTGATCCCCAGAGCTTTGTCTCCATCGATGCAGCGTATGGCCATGCGGGCAGTCTCTCAGTTATAAAGAGTGGGCTGTTCTGGAGAACAAGCTCTGGTGTCTGATCTGGTGCATCACACGGCTGGCAATCGGTCATGTTCATCCTCTTGAGGTGGGCTTTTAACTCTGCAGTTGCCTGTCCTAGGACGAAAGGGCAACAGTAAATTACATACTCACCATATTGTGTAAAACATTGACTTGATTTTGACTTCAGGACGACTGCAATATTCCTTTTACTGCACGGCGAAAAATACTGGAAAGAAAAAACAAACAAATTATTTCACCTCATGACATGTTCTGTAATCAAACTCAGAATGAAAATCAAACAACATGTATTGATGATTTCAAATGTACAAAGGAATTCATAATAAAGAAACCTACCATGTTATTTGGCTCGTATCCCGACACCTGGTACGGGAACATGATGTATTTTCCTCCACTGAACGAAGAGGGGGAACATTCACCGTCCGGGTCGTGCTCACTGCCCCAGTTGTGTCCTGAAATCAGAAGGACACATCACCACAAAACAAGTTGAAAGGCCTGATTGAGAGTGTGAAGAGTTTCATACGATTCTGCAGCACCACTTACCTAATTCATGGGTACTGACCCAGTCAGCCTCCGAGATGAGTATGCGGTTGCCATAGGTATTCTGCCCGCTGCTACAGCCAGAGTTGAAAGAGTATGTCTCCCCTTGGTCATAAAAAGCTGTAAGATTATTGAAACTTGTGTAAATAGCGAGGCCTGGCTAACACTAAGCTGTCAAAATTCTTCAGAATTTTCAAGACAGAGTCTAAAACTCTCCGATAACACTCGAATGAGTTTTATGATTGATTTGGCTACAGTGAATTCGAAGAAAGGTAACCAAAGCTACAATACTTCGAAGCAGTCAAACAATGACGTCACACAGCCATGAAAATGATGATTTTTGTGACATGATGCTCTATCCTGGGGGGCTCAGTACCCTCAAATGCCTTGTATGGGTTCTGATGATCATGACAGACTAAGACAAACTTACAATCTGAACAGATCCCTCCAACACTGAAACGTCTCGGTGACGATATGTAAGCCAGGCCCAGCACGCCCCTCTCGAACGCATAGTAGGTGAACAGATGATGTAAACAGAATGTCTTGTACTGGTTACCCTTACTGAAGGCCTGGAATAAAATCACAAGTATTTAAATTCAGGGAAAAAATGGCCAGGGCCATTGTGCCTATCTTTGTATAACATTTGATGACGTTTCCAGGTTCTTTTGCATACTTTTGGCATTTAATGTGTATCACTGTGTCTGTGGTTTCTGCTGGCACATAAAAGTGACAGAACAGCTTTCATTTTCGTTTGCAAGGTTCATCGCGAGTCAAAAATCTTTTTTCCCTCGGGGAATTCGGTCCCTGTGCACGAACACAATATGAGACACAAGATGCACTCAAATGAGAGTGAAATGTTTTGACACTGTGACAATGGGAGGGACACAGCTAGGTTACTACAATGTCACATCCCCAGCCTGGAAGATACCTATCCAAAGTGACTGGCGATGACTATGTACTTCTTAACGTGACTAGGGAAGGTAGGAGTAAGGCTACGAGTCATGCACAAAACAAAACGATTTCTGAATGCAGGAGAAGAAGAAATTTCCACAGGTGATTATTACACTACTTACTGAAAGGGACGGCCTTACCTTCAATAAATCTTTTGCTTTCCATTCCTTCTTCATGTTATAATGTTCTTCGCCGGGGGCAACTTTTTCTGGCTCTGTGTGCACTGTGATCTAGAATGGATAAGAAATTAATCACAGTCTAACTGGTTCTGTAGTTATTGTGATCTAGAAAGGATTAGAAATCAATTAAATTCTAACCGGTTTTGAAGTCACTGTGATCTAGTATGGATTAGAAATTAATCACAGTCTAACTGGTTCTGTAGTTCATGAGTTACTGTGATCGAGAAGGAATTAAAAAATCAATCAAATTCTAATCCGGTTTTGAAGTCACTGTGATCTAGAATGGATTTGAAATTAATCTAAGCCTAACTGGTTCTGTAGGTACTGTGATCTAGATTGGATTATAATGTTTCTTGTTGTATGAATTACGTGTATGTCAAAAACTTTAACCCTCTCACCAGCTTAGACATAAATTTACCTCTTTGATTTCAAAACCAAAGCTTTTGTATGTCTCATCAAACTCCACTCGACGGTAAAGCGCGTCAATTCTGCTGATAAGGCCAATCTGAAAAGTAGAATACAGGACAGACCATTTTTCAGACAGAGGAGTTCCATGTTGTGCATGCCACGCAATGCATGAGTACAACTTACGGGTGACCCCCTATTATAATTACCCATTCACTCCTGGCCTAGTCACGAATGCTAGGATAAACCTGATAAACTTTTTTGTTTTTACTACACTTTACTACAGCTCAATAGACCCAAAGAAATTAAAGTTTTTAGGGTATCGAAAAACCTTTGCAAATTTTTTTAGCCAACACCCATCGAGGTTTTACAGCGAAGTGATGCATGACCTCTTGACCAAAAACTCACCAAAAAGTTTGTGGTGTAGACTAAATTACCCTTTCCTCTATTCTCAAAGAATCGATAATCGGCTGTTAGGCCTAGTGGGCACGTGTCCTTCAGCGACTCATCAGCCCTTTTTTCTCTCGAATGCCCATTGTCAGTTTCCACATCAGCCTCTGCTGCCTTCTGTGTCGTCTGCTCCGTGTTCGGTGGGCGAACAAACTCGCATATTTTTTGCCTGATATAAATGAAACAAGGGATGACTAGTAATAGTATACATGTACTGTGAATCGCAAAATTTTGCAGGCATTTAACATTTGCAGATTTTGGCCATTTTAAATGCCTGATTTGGTCAGTTGTGATTAATCTTTCCGGTGTGTGACACGTAAACAGTATTTCAAATAAAATCGAACTTACACTTCAGACTCTTTTAAAAATCAAAACTTTTCTTGACAACTTACTTGACTCCACTTGTTTGATTTTTATCAAACAAAGATTTGACGTCTGAACCTTTGTACGTGATCATGGTGTAGTTGGGAGATTGAGGTAGATGTCCCCATGATGGCTGAAACATATAAATATGGTTTTGATGTCTGAACCTTCGTGCTAGATCATAGTTTAGCCCGGGGACGAATTAGATTACCCGATGGAGTTGGCATCTGAAGCTTTGTGTGTGACCATGTTTCTATTTAATCCCTAAAATTCAACTTTAATGGCAGGGGTATGGGACTCATTTCAACTCTGTAACCAGCAGACCACGACAGCTGTAGACATACCTCAATCACATACGTGTCTTCGGGTGTTTTGATGGTGGCAGATATTGCGTTATCCTCCCAGTATGCGTGCACCTCGGAGTGTGTCTCCCCCGACACGTGACCCTTGTAGAAATTACCCGGATCTATCCCAAACTGTTCCTTAGTGCCATCACCCTTACGAGCGTAGGCTTTGAAATCTGATGCCAGAACCCGGGAATCTGGCTGGAGGTAGACACGGAAACGCCTGCAACAGAGAAGTGATTGTCAAAATCATTGGACCCAGTTGCCAACTCAGTGTTAGAGATGAACGCCGGCATTAACTCACCTAAGCTTTATCTCAACTTTACCTTATCTCCTACAGTAAACTCCATTTACAATAGTACAAGCATAAGGGCTTTTAGAACTCATCCCTTGTCACGCTATATCTGTGCCAGACAACACACTTTTTGGTTGTAAAATTTAATCTCGGCCAACCGAAATTAAAGTACCAGCCCCCCTCCCCCAATTTGAACAGCTAGTTAACCTTACCTTCCTAAAGTTGAAAAATCCAACTTCTTCATGTGCCAGGGTCCATCAAGACTCCTCTTAACAATCTGGTGATTCACATCACTGATATGCAGCGTCTCATAATAAGAGAGGGAATCTGAGATGTCCGCTGTAAGATGTAACATAGAGTAAATATTTATATTGATAATGTTGATTAGGAGGAGATCTTTGGAGTTCCCCATAGCCCTTTGAAATAGGTTCGATCTGTTACTTCCTTTTGCTAGGGATGAATTATCATTGGTCTAAGTTCCCCAGGGTTTTCTCAAGGTAGAGTGGTACACTTAATACATTGTAATATTTAAGAAGTTTTGCCCGTGTGCAACACAAGGCAGGGTGGCCAGCAATTTAAGGTAGGGTGGCCCAAGAGAAACACCTTACAAAATTCTAGACTAAGGACAGCTGCTTCAAAGGTAGAGTGGTAAGCTGCCAAGGTAGGGTGGGACGCCCTGACAAATGACCTGGCGGAGAACCCTGATCTTAAAAACCAAGCAATGACCATGTCTACTGGACAATCATCCCATCATACCATGTACCATGCATTAAGCTGTGAAAGTATGACTTTCTAAAACATAAATCTAACAACAAAGAATTTTGCTGTACCCCCATTTAATTCAATCCTGGCAGAAACATCTATAGGTTAGTAGGCAGCATGCTTAGATTCGTCTAGTCCCCTACCTGAACCTCTTCTACAACTTCCAACAAACACAGCTATCCTGTGGATATTACGCACTCATTCTTATAACAAGCAGTGCATCCTTAAGACTTAGTCCTTTAGTATCGACTGCATACAGCACCACTAGTCTAATCTAGTCTAACCTATGGTCTAAAAAGCTGTGTTCCAGTACCAAAACAAAAAAAGAAGCAGAACTTTGGTGACTAGTGACTAGGAGTATTACTCCAGGCAAGCCTGGTACCCATTTACTCCTGGGTGGAGAAAAGCAAGTAGAGTTAAGGACTAAACAGTGCTGAACCGTTCGAATGTCGAACCTACGACCTCCCATAAGCCTGCAGTTATTACCACTCTGCCACTGATCCCCCAACACAGTGTGTTCTTTGAAGGAGATAGGCTTTAATTATTTATTAGGTCATCCGTTACGCGAGTTTTCTCAAACCATTACCATACCATCATCAGACGTCATCCAGGACCGAAGTTACGAGTGTGGGGCCGTAATTAAACAGTAAGCAGTAAATTTGTTACTCCTTATTGGCAATACCTTACATTACAAGCAGATGACATGGATGATGAAACTGCAGGGCAAATGGAAACTGGTGACAAGCGTCCGAGTTTCGGGTGCGTCCGAGAAACGATATCCAAATTTGATCATATCTATTTTTTTCAACTCACCAATAACAACATTTGCCAATAATGAAACAACACCTACACAGGCCTTCCACTTGCAAAAAGTATAAAGCATTATGCCCAATGTATCTTTTGCCCCCAAAAAATACACAGATTTCAAGAAATTTGAAGGGAAAGCCTAAATTGTCAATTTTTTTTCATGAAATTCCCAAATCCACCACCTTCGATTTCTGCAGAAAAATATCGTCTGCTAACTTATTTTTGAATTAGTTAAATAATTTACTTTTAACTTGAATCGAGAGGTAAATTTCTACAGTGGTATTACATTACAAATACTTTATCTCGAACCATCTATTAAGGATTCTTCATGCGCCGAAATTAATTTCAACGAATTAAACATTTCGAGATATTCACTTCCAAACTACGATTCCTATTTCACATTTTTCCGAGTTTCAATTTCGCATTTTGTATCAAAATTCATAAAAGAAAGAAAAAGAAGATGTCTGTGCTTGGTAAGAAATGAAGATATAGTTATAATGACTAGCTTCATAGCAGTATCTTAATAATTCAATTTTACTTAATATACTTTTGTGAGCGGTGAATATTGGTGTCTGCTTCTGCAGGGTGATGCTGTACAAAATGTACAGGGAGTTGCACACACTGTACACACAGTTAGAGAATGATATTGCAGTGCAATTTTTTCATTATTTATTTAGCCTACTGCTGTCTGCAGTTCATCTCTCTCAAATCATCAATTGCTCTGGACAACTTCAGCAGACAATAGGACAAAACCAGAGGCAGACCAGACGGCAGAACCAGAGTGATGTGGTGACTCTCCTAATAAAATACTAAATAGTAATTTCCTGGGCATCCTGCTTACCACTACCACACTACCAGCCCCTTGTTTAATTTTGCTTTCAGATTCAGAAACAGCTGGTCATCACATTGATAGAGTGACGATAAATGCAGCCAAAGAAGCGGGCGTTGACACATCAGGATTGTTCACTGGAGCAACCAATGTGACCAAGTATGACATACCACTTGGGCACCTGGACTTCAAATATATCGAAAGCTGTAACGATGTGAAAGAACTAGAGAAAATATACAAAATTCTTAAGTATGTTCTCAGAAATACTACTCTGTGTTGTCTGTGATATGTTGCCAAAGTTTTGCGAGACGACTTCTTAGTGGTGCTGTGGTCTAGTGACTCAGACTATTGGCTCAGACTATTGGCTGATGTGGTCATGAGGGCGCTGGTTGAACCCCAGTGTCGGCGTGAGACTACATTGTAGGCAGGTCAGCTTGGGAGATCAGTGACATGATGTTTGGAGTGTTGGGCTCATAATCTAATCAGAAGGTTGTAGTTTCGATACTCTGAGGGATCACCGCTGTTTGGTCTTTGTGTCTTTGAGTAAGGCACTTGTATCTCTACTTGCTTCTTGGCCCTGGTATACTCTTGTGATAGAGTAGGCGACTCTTTGATGGTCTCCGGTTTCCTCCTGCATTACATTACAAAATCCCTTGCAAATTTGCGTCCAATCTTTCAACAGATCTGGTTCTGAAGGACACTACCCTGACTTGGAAGTTGCTTGTGAGAAGAGGGTTAAAGAACTAGCACCAAAGAGTCGAGTCTTGAGGAAAGAAGAGAAAGTGAAAACAAAGAAAGATCTCCAGCATAACGATGCGCAAGAATTAGAAGAGGACCTCGAGGTAGGAACTTATTGGGGAAAATGCAGTAGGGAATTGGTTAGAGTTCAGCACTTTTGATCAAAAGTCAAGGGTCCGAATCCCCTTCCAGGGTTTCCTCCAAAGCGGGATTGGGACGGATGCCCCCCTCAAATGATTCAGGGGGGTGTCCCCCATACATTTGAGCACTAACGTTTGTTTTAAAAGTTAGGATCTGTATTCTAAATTCTTTTCTGTTCTGATTCATCGAATACCTAATGCAGACTTTACCGCTTAAAGAAATATTCTCAATTTCTTTTATTTTGTTTTAGTCTTGGTCGTCTCAGATGAAGTCTATGGAAGACACATTAGCTGCGACAAAAGCCAAGTCGTCAAATGATGACCTGCCCCCTATCAGAGGATCTGGAACTACTAATTCGATCCCCATATCCAAAGACTCGCCGGCGATGGAAAGTTCTAAGAATATGAAGAATAAGAGAGTGCAACCACGGGATTATAAGGAGTGGGATAAGTAAGTAGGACTTGGTTTTTTGGTACGTCTATTTTTACCGAGAAATGTGCCTAATACCTGTAGTTTTAAGAAGCCAAAATAGAGTGCGGGTGGGCGTCAGCCTTGTGATTGGGACAGGTAGGTCATATGAAAAATTTAAATCTAATATGGATAATGCATCAGTTTATTCTGAGGGAAATATTGTGCTGCACACCTGAGCAGGAGGGGTACAGGGTTTTACCATGGTACATTGACTGCTGCATTATTGGTTCTCAATACTGGTACATGGAGTCACGAAATGTGCAGAGCACAAGAGTTTGAACATCATGTGTTTATTTTGTCTATTTCCATCGTTTCAGATTCGATCTCGAAGCCGAACTCGACAAAGCCGGCAAGGAGGAGTCCAAGAAGCCGTCGTATGTTAAACCGAAGAAACTCGAGCATGTCGACGAGACGATATCATCATTGGGGATGACACGGCAGGAAATCGATCGGAAGGCGGAGATGGAGAAGAACAAAGGGAACGAGGTTAGTTAATCTAATTGATTTTAGGAATCCCGACCTGCTTTTACAGCTGACATTTTCCTTATTTCAATCGCGAGGACACCGAGTGTACTTCTCGCCAATTTAAAGGGGACAACTTGGGCGTGGTGTTTACGTTTCCAGGTGGATAATTCCCCTGCTTGCCACCATGCGCCGCCTCTTGAAGTATCACACTAATGCAAATCTCTGTTAATGATTTTTGTCAGTGCTGCGAGGCAGTTTTCGACATGACTTGTGAATTCCATGCATGCTTCCAGATACATCCCGATCTAGCGCATTGTTTATTGCAGTTTGTTGATTTGTCAATTGTCCTGTTTGGAAATTTGAGAAGTCGCGGTCTTGCTGGAAGCCATTTTGTATGAAATGAAAAGCCATCATAATCCTCCCAAAGTTCACCATCTCAATATCACCACAGTGGTGCTCAATAAAGAAATCCTCAAGGGTAAACACTGGAGTTAGACGATAGTCGATATATCACAATACACTCTTCTTCCATTTCAGTATTTTGCCTCCCAGGAATATGATGCGGCCATCTTGTATTATTCGCGTAGTCTTTCTCTCGTTCCGTCGGCAGCTTCTTATAACAACCGCGCACTGGCATGTGAGTATCAAAACTTATTGTATCCAATACTGGTCAAAAAAGTGCAGTGTAATTGTAGTCAGAATTTATGTTTCTACTGTGCAGTCGGGTTTAAAGGGGGACTATAGGCAGGAGTAGTGGGTTAAGTTGGCCATCTTCAGGTGACTATCATGCACGATGAACAGTTTATCAATTTCTTTTCAATTCTTTTCAGACCTGAAGCTCGAGAAATGGAACCACGTGGTTACAGATTGTAATCATGTCCTCCAGATGGAGGAGATGAACATAAAGGCGTACCTCCGTCGCGGATCGGCATACAAGGGACTGAAGGATTATGGGAAGGCCGCGGATGATTTCCGTGAGGTGTTGACGGTGGAATCTCACAATCCGAGGGCATTGGTAAGTCAACTTATTGATTGAAAAAACACCAATAGATTGCTCTGTTAGGCATTCGGATCAGTAAATTCAAAAATGAATTAAACTAGAGTAAATGTACTACAGAAGGCAAGGTCCCGTCCTCATAACTGGACCAGGTGCCTTATAGCCGGGATAGACAAAACTCTTTCTTGGTAAAAAACTGTGCGTTTAAGATGGTGTGGACGTCCTTGGTAAAAGGAGAGATTGTGATGACGTCTTAAAAGCACATATCGTAAACTCAAAAATACTTGCGTGCCTTTTATGTTTTGCATTTTTCCGCGTGCGAAGTGTTAGTGGTATGCTTGGTAAAAATCCTGATTGGAACGCTGCCAAACTTTTTTCAGAAACTATTGATTGAAACAGAAGAGTTGAAAGAGAAGCAAGAAGAAAAGGAAGAGACGGAGCAGAAGACGAAAGCCAGACGGATGGTGATCGAAGACGTCGAGGGCAGTGATGAAGAAGTGGAGGATATCGAGGCTGAATCTGCTCCAGAGGCGAGTAAAAAGGGACGGAAGATGGTAGGTGAAAAATAAGGGTGTTAGTTTCGCAGAGTTAGGAGTGGGAGGGTTAGGTGTGGGGGCTTGGGGGGGCTGGGTGATTGAAGAGGAAGAGGTGGAAGGAAATCGAGGCTGAATTTGCTCCAGACGTGAGTAAGAAGGGAAGATAAGAGTCTAAGTCAATGGGGTTTGGGACCAGGAGGGTTAGGAGCGGGGAGGGGGGGTCACCAATTGTATCTGATGAGAAGTGCTTCCACAGAAAAAGTAGCTTAGGTTGGCAGAATGTTTTAAGTTTTTTATGTTTTTCTATAGGTGATTGACGAAGTAGAGGACTCTGATTCTGAGAGTGAAGGTGTTTCGCCCCCTGGTGGTGGAGAACAGAACAAAATGGTCAACGGACATGTGGAAAGTCACGCAGAATCCACCGATATGACTGCAGCTAAGGGCAATGGCGTTGCCACGGAAACGAAAGAAAGTTGTGAATCGAATGATGTTACGAAAGAAAATAGTGAGACTAAAGATGTGCCGAAAAGGACTAATCCATTCGATAAGGAATCTAGTGAAAACAAAGACTGGGCTTTGCCAAATACAGCAACAGGTGCTAGTACTAGTGATGCATCGGAGGTGGCGCCACCTACAGTTGAGGAGGGACATCTCGAACCCAAGGAGGCGCAAGTTGTCGTGAGGCCGGAGCAACCTGTGGTCGCCGGGCCGAAGATCATCGAACCGGTCGATTTGCCGGCTGACGTGTTGGCTTTGAAGACGGAAGGGAACGATTTGTTTAGAGCTGGGCAGTACGGTGAAGCGATTACAAAATATTCCAAGGCTCACCACAAGTTACACAAAGGTAAGGGTTTAAAACAAGCTGAGGTTTGACTCTTTAGGGCAGTTGTTTCCAAGTACGAGCGCCAGAAATAATCTATCATCAGGGGCATAGCAAGCTTTTTGGTCTGGGGGGGGCAAAATGAAAGTATTTGGCCAAAATCACAGTAAAAAACCATCTTTTTTGTGACTTCTGAAGGGGGATTTGCCCCCCTCCCTGCCCCTCTTCCGCTAGCTACGCCAATGTCTCTCCTATCCAGTCTCCAACGTCCCTGGAAAATCAGCACAAAAGTCACATAACTTCTCATTCGCCATAGTTTCCGAGCAGACGCAAATAAAAACACGTTTTGTCACTTCAGATGACCGCCAGTTCTACAACTGCTCCCTGTTGCTAAGCAACCGTGCAGCTTGTAAAAGTAAGATCGGCGATGCGAGAGGTTGCATCGAGGATTGTAACGAATCACTCAAGTTGGTCCCTCACAGTATCAAGCCGTTGTTACGCCGGGCACAGGCTTACGAAATCCTAGAAAAGTAAGTTGTTCTTATAAAATCTTAGTAATGGTTGGTGATGCACCAGCTTCCAGTCGTGTTCCCCCATCTTGTGGCCTTTCATTTCCATAAGGGTCACAGCATTCAATTTTATTAAGGTTTTTTATGAATCTATTTGGTGAATTGACAAAGTGTGGAATTCTAACATTTCCTGGTATACATGTACACTTGAACCTCTCTATAAAGGATACCCTCGGGACTGACAAATGCTATCCTTAATAGAGAGGTGTCCTGATTAGAGAGGTCAAATTGAATGGAAACAACCAATTAGGGACCAAAACTAGTGTCCTTAATAGAGAGGTGTCTGCTAAGGGAGGTTCCACTGTATCTTCTAAACCGAATTTCAGATACAAGAAAGCCTACATTGACTACCGCCACGTCTTAGCCATCGACAGTCGCACAGACGTCGCGCTACAGGGCTCATCAAGATGTAGCAAGACGTTATTCAATCAAGACGGCGTCGCGTGGCGTGATAAGATTCCGGAGATTCCCACGGTCAAGCCGGAAGATATATCTGTGATTGCTGGTCCAGGGGATGTCGTGAATACTCCACCGTCAACACCAGAGGGGCCACCTGAGACAACACCAGAACCCGTGGTACCGGAGAAAACAGCAGAGGAAAAGTTTTTGGAGGTAAAGAACGAGGGGGCCGCATTTGTGCAAAAGGTACGTGTTGACTTTAAACCTCATGCTTCAATGAGGCTGCAGCATTTGTACAAAAAGTACATGTTGTTTAAAGTTCATGCTTTAAATGAATGTGTTGCATTTGTACAAAAGGTGCATATTGACTTAGACTTTATGCTTAGAGTCCGTGTTGCCCTCAACAAATTTCTATGCTCTGTCTGGCAGTACTCCTTCTCCAAGGATGGATAAGCATTCTTCGCGTACCACTACGCCAGGTGCTAATGGGTTTATTGGGCTAGTGACTCTGTCTTTGGCCAGAGGTAGAGTCCACGCAAGCTACTCATGTTTCTCACTTGGTGGGGACTTTTGCTTGCCCAGACATTGACACAAGATACAAGGAACCTTGGTTTTAGTCTCATTCAAAGGCTGTTATTTCCTTTGAAAGCCATGCCGCTTCATCCAGAAATACAATCCTGGTCCTCCCTGGGATGGAACCCGGGCCTTATTGCGTGGTAGCCAGCAGTCTTAACCAATACTAGGCTATGAGGTTCAACTAGGAAGAAGCTGATCGGTGTTTCAATCAGTCTGTTAGGTACTGACCTTTGTTATCTTTCTCTTCCAGCAAGAGTTCAAGAAAGCCATAGATGCTTACACCACCTGTATTGAACTCTTCCCAGACAGAGCGGTCAGTTACACAAACAGGGCACTGTGTTACCTCAGACTCGATAAGGTAGGAAAATATACCCTCCATGTTACTTGGTTACTGAAATAATGGCGGCTTTTATAAAGTGCTTTTCACTGACCACTGACTGTGCCAAAGCGCTTCACAACACCTTTTAAAAACTCCAGTAATAAGACGTCATTCATATTCATTTTCTAGGCTGTAGATGCACTGAATGACTGCAGTGAGGCACTCAAATTAGAACCAACTAACGTCAAGGCGTACTTCAGGAGAGCTCAAGCTAAA
Organism: Lineus longissimus; assembly: GCF_910592395.1. Taxonomy (NCBI): domain Eukaryota; kingdom Metazoa; phylum Nemertea; class Pilidiophora; order Heteronemertea; family Lineidae; genus Lineus; species Lineus longissimus. The sequence goes on from NC_088326.1 coordinate 3,452,887, forward strand.
AAGGTAATTCACACACGCTCTAATCTATTCCTCTTTACTTTGGCAAGTACCTGTGCTTGTTTGGTCAATTGAGGTGACGGTGAGTCTTGACGACCCCCAGCATTACTCCCAGGATTATCCCATGAAGGGCATCTACAGTTTACACCATATGGTTTTGGTATTTCATAAATTTTGAAAAAAGAAAACTTCCATGAAATGTTTCGTTTTACAGTATTTGCTTCCTCTCTACAGATGCTGAAGCTCTACAAGGTCAGTATGGAGGATCTGCTGAACCTGCTGAAGATAGATAACAAGAATACGCCGGCACGGAAAGAACTTGATATTGTGCAGAAATATTATAAAGAGGTATGTATGCCATTGCTGGTCTCGAATTTGAAAATTATCAGGGCATACATTTTTAGAGCCATTTTGGCCTTGGGTATTGTGCAGAAATATTATAAAGAGGTATGTATGCCATTGCTGGTCTCGAATTTGAAAATTATCAGGGCATACATTTTTAGAGCCATTTTGGCCTTGGGTACTGGAAAATGTAAGAGAAAATTTGAGAGGGCGCGAAGGCCATTTTGAAGGGTACTGATGGAGTGGTGGCTGTTCTTAATTCCAAGCCCTGCCATTGCAACTACTGGGGCGAGGTGGGGGGCAAGGGCAGTATGGGGAGTATCCTGAACCTGCTCAACGCTGATAGCAAGACAGTGGCAGAGAAAGATCCTGACTTTGTGTGGAAATAGTATGAAATACCCGTAAAAAATTGTCAGTTCATAGCGTGTACTGATAGTTTGGCTGTGTAGCACACCCCTCCCCACGCACCATCCTTCCATAAAATTCTTTCGTCACATTTATTTCCTTCTTTCATCTCCAGGAGTTGTTACATCAAAGAAAGGAAATGGCGAGCAAACAAGACGAAGAGAAGAAACAAAATGGTGATAAAAAACAAGATGGCGGAGGTAAAAAACAAAATGGCGGAAAGCAGAGGAAGAAGTTGATCATCGAAGAAGTGAATGGGTCTTCTGATGAGGAGGAGAAAACGAAAGGTGAGCAGTTTGTGTTTTGAACTGATATTGCTGTAAAAGGGAGAAGTTTTCATAGGTATCAGGGAGCTTGTGTTCAAAGGACTAAATTGAAGTCATCTGATGCAATTTTTATAGACAAACATGAATTGAGTGGTAAATTCCACAATGAGGTGTTGAGGTGTCAAAAAATTTGTAAAAATGTAAAAAATGAAATCGATGCACAGTAAGTATGATTCTCATCCATTTGTTTGTGCACTTCAGCGACCGAGAAACCAACTCAAAAACAGATGACACAGAAGAACAAGCAGGAGACGAAAACGGCGCCGCCAAGCGAGGGAAAACGGAACAAGAAAGACAGGCGGAAAGGTGGCAAGGTGGCCACTGCCCCAACGCTAAGTAAAAAGACGCCGTACGAATTCATGCACGCGTGGAACTCCCTGAAGAAAAGTCATGACATCGAACAGTATGCGAAACTTATTGAGCAGATTAGGCCACAAGAACTACCAAAGTGTAAGTTTGAATATAGAATTGGATAGATTTTTATTGACAAGTGGAATATTTAAAGGTTCAACTTGGACATTATGTTAGTTTTCCATGCGAAACCGGTTTCCAGCAGGGCCGCAACTTCTCCAAACAGGATTGTTGAAAAACATTGAATAAAATATGCACTAGAACCGGTATTGCACCTTACACCGGGACCTTACACCAGGTGTTGCCAAAGTGTTAAACCGGTGTCCAACCCGAGCTCGGTGTTGGGAGTTGGGGTAGGCCTCACACACCAACACTAAAACCTAACACTTTCTCAAACCCAAGACTTCACCTGACCCAATTGTCTGTATCCATATCCTGTTGCAATCTCTTGCCTCTCGTCACTGCCAAGGATAGGGATTAAATCTCATGTCCATCTGTATCATGTCATACCTCATGCGTTCGTGTTTTCATTTTCAGTGATCAGCAACAAGTTGGAAAGTAACATGTTGACAGTATTAATCAAATGCGTACAACAACATTTCTTAGAAAAAGGTATGTTTGGATTTCGCTGGAATTATTTCCAAAAAAATGGAGCCAATTGTGTTCAATGATTATTCTTTGTAAAAAACAACTGAGTCACAGGGTGCTACAAAATGACACCACCAGAAGTAGATCACGTAGCTTTTGACAATTCACAACTAATATGTCCAGTTCTCTGTTTCTGTTTGGGCAGTAGATGTTTCAATGAGTGTTGTGGCCGTAATAGGTTAGGAAGGCCCTCTCTCGCACCATGAAGCCTTGGTCCTTTCCCAGCCTGGTAGCCAGGTCAACACTTCATCCATTCAAGTCGTGAAGCTCCCATCCTTGACAGGCCTAGTAGAAGCCCCAGGTTTAAGCTTGAACTTGACTGAGAGTGGTTGCAAAGCACTTTCTGACAGGCCCACATCAGAATCAAGAGATACTTCTGAAAATCATTTGAAAAACTTGAATATTTTCTTTCCAGACGCTTCCGTTTCGTATAACCTTCTATTCCACCTCCAAAAAGTCGACCGCTTCAAACTTGTTACCATGTTCGTACCAGAGGCTGATAAGACGATGTTAAACGCCATATTCGACTCCTTGACGTCGGCAAGTGGCGTCACCTATAGTCAAAAGGATGTAGAGACACTAAAAGGAAGCTACAATGTCTGAGAGGACGACATTCCATTTCAACCAATCAGAGACATTCGTTTTCGTTGCTGCGAATCTGTTGGTGTCTCCGGTGATATGTTAATGTGATATATTCCGTATTCTTCTGTACAGCTGTCCCTCCAGTGCCGCACAAACAAGCAATCTTTATCACGGCGACCTGCAATTTTAATTGCTGCAATGTGTGACAAAAGATCTCCTACCATTAATTTAAGTTTAGGTAATCATAGCTTATATGGGAGTTATACAATATGGAAAGTATATAATCTTTTTTTCGACGCCTAGTAGCATGAAAAAGGCAGCTTCTACATTTGCATTTGGCAAAACCGACTCGCAGTTTATTTGCTTTGTCTTTAAATTAAGCCTCTTTGCAAAACGCTAATTGCTGATTTCTTTAACTTTTGTTTGTTTTAGTTTGACTAAACTATGTTTAAAACATTCAATATAATCGATATGCTTTTGAAAAATGAATGCTGTGATGAAAGCAGTTGCATGTGCTTGTTCATGAAGCTCTCCGTTGTAATGTTCAAAATGTACTTATAATTTTGGGGTAAAGTCGTATCCTTTGTGCTAAATATGCTTGGAAGTTCCTGGGGCATTTTAATGCATGTATCAATTCGTACCTTGTACCCCTCCCCTCCCACCTCAAGGGTAGACAAGATACGATCTTAACGTTTCTTAAAGGTATGTATTTCCTCGCGTCATGAAGACACGACAGAGACTTTTTGGCATGCCATGGTACTGGGTCAGTCTTGTGATCAGATCAATAACGCATGGGCCCTCGTTGCAATTTGGCAACAGTGACAGTTAAAGGGTTAAGAATCAATATCTAATGATAAGGCATCGAATCCTTTAGGATGGAGGGGGTACTAGCTACGAATTGACAGTTGCAGAAATGCTCACTGGCTGTGACAGTATGTGCTAAAAAATCTACTTACTCTTTAATTCACTTCATGTAAATGTGAAAGGTTTTTTTTCAGGTTTCCAGGAGTACAGCGGAACCTCTCTATTACGGACACCCTCAGGACCGACAAGTGCTGTCCTTATTAGAGAAGTCAAATTGAATGGAAACAACCAATTGGGGACCGAAAGTAGTGTCCTTGATAGAGAGGTTGTCCTGAATAGAGAGCTTGTCCTTAATAGAGAAGTTGTCCGTAATAGGGAGGTGTCTAGTGGAGAGGTTCCACTATTTATCTAAATATCCAAGAGTACGTCATTGTCAGAATGATGCTGGTCTGAGTGTTAGTTGTAACAAATATAGATTAGTGCTTCATCAGAACTCAGGAAAGATGGTACCAGCCCTGTGCTAATATAAAATTGAATTTATTGTGTAGGTTGTGACTGTCAGCTATGTCACAGCAGGTTTTGGCGTTATGAGACTCCGCCATGGCGAAAATTCCTCTTCAGAGTTTTACGTACAGAATTTCATTCTTGGTGGATTTAAACCCTTTCTACTGAAGACCTTGTCATGAAATTTTTACAGAGGAGAAATTTACCGGTACATAAACTACAAGAGTGGCGCAAGCCTTTGCTATGTCTTCATAAATGAGACTAGTTCCTGTATGATGTGTACATTGGAGCATTGTGGTTCCCTGGTAGCATACCTGGGGACGGAAAAAAGCTAATGTTCGTGACTTAGCTGACAATCCCCACCGAAAACTAAGGTCAACAAATGGAGTAATAAACTATAAATATCCCTGCACTGCACACTGGTAGTTCGACACACGAACCACTAAAAGCATTTAGACAGCAGGAGACAATGTGAAGTACATTTGAAGTGAAAATGTATTAAATTACTGGAATTAAAATGTGTAGTTTTGTTTTTTTACCCTCTTGAAACGTCTAACCCAGATAGGCACTGAATCTTATATGACAAGGTTGTGATTATGTCCACAGTGTGTCTTTGCTAAAATAGTGCAGTCTGAATGCAAAATTGCCAAATAAACTAGACACTCGAACATTGACTCTTGTGTGACCAGGTTGTGACAATGTCCCCAGTATGCCTGTGCTGCAAGACGGTGTGCGTATAGTCAGTAAGAATTTGAAATGGCCAAATAATGATAGAAGTCACAACACGGTGGAGGATTCTTACTGTCCTAAGAAAGTTTCCGCGGGGCTCCCCAATATGGGTATGCACATCTGTGTCTCAGTTTTGGCCCGCAAAGGGTGATAGTTCTTTGTCAAGGTGGCAGGTCTGTGTAAGCAGTCAAAAGCCCCCATCCCATTGAAGTCCGATTATCGCCCACTGAAGGGGCTTGGGGTATTTTTACCTGCCTGTGGGGTACATCCATGAATGATGGACACCAATATGATAAGCACCTCTTCTCCCTGACCCCCCTCCTCGGATGTTCCCTATAACTTTTTCCCAATATCTCACTCGAATCTAATATTTACAGGGCAGAAAGACCTCATCCAGGGCATAAATCCATAAAATTTTTGACAGGTCATGACCATGATAATTTCAGGATTTGGGGGTCTGAAGTTTTTGGGGTTGTTTTTCTCTTAATTTCACGCGTCCACCACGTTTCAGGGCTCAGCGGGTTAATAGGATCCCCAAATCTACGCCGGTGAACATATGAGGCTCAAAGTTCATCAGAATGTTCGCCAGAAACAACTTTAATTCATGATATCAGAGGAACTACATTCTGATTGCACAGATACCACCCCTACTGGACAGTGAGACCACGCATTGATTTCTTTAAGTACTACTTTCCTTTGCGATCTTCGCTGATTGGTCAATTGGTGATGCGGAGCCATCATGGCAGGGAAGAAGGTGAAAATTGTTTGCAAAATACGCTCTCTCTCTCTCTTAGATTCATTAATTGTGGCTACTTTTACTTTATTGTTAAATCAGTATATGAAGATGTCAAATATCCACCCTTGGTGCATATTTTAGCCACGAAAACTGACTAAATTCGTCTTGTCAAGTAGATTTGGAGGTGACATAGATGGCGCCACTGCACTGACAGTGCATTGAGCGATGCCGGTGTAACAGTAACTAATGCCCCCCTGGAAAAAGTGTCCGGCCCTATTGTATTCTGCAATATGGTTCTATAGAGACCCTGACCGTCATTACCTCGGAGATTGAAGCGCATAATAGAATCCTTTGTTTCCCGGGCATTCTATCCTAGGAGTAGGACATTTTAAACTTCTACACCGGTGGTGATTGGTGTCGTCATCTCTGTCAGACTTGGTGTCATTGTGGTGACAATGGTCTGGACAAGTCCCATCTTCTCTCTGTTTCAGTTTCTTGGTTTGGCAGGCTCCCTTGGCTCAGTGCCAATCATCATGTACAAGGTCCATGCAGCAGAGGCAGAGAAAAAGCTTGTTAAACCAAGTGAGGTAAGAAGATCATTCAAACAATGCTTCCTGGACTATATGTGAATCAAAATGTGGACAGTATTTTGTTTTTGTCGGGTCAACAATCACAGCTGTCAGACAGTCCCTGAATGATCTCTTCATTCAATTGCGGTCATGCAGGCGCAGTGGACACCAAATTGCCACGTCAACATCATTTAGTATTTTGTTTTTGGTTCATGAAATACACACAAACACCCTCCAAGCTGATCGAGGGATATTCTCTCTGCTAACACAGATTTCCATTAACACCATACAGTCACAGGCGCATGAAGATATCAAAATCAACAAATGATAGTGATCTATCAGCCCAACCCCCATAAAACCCACAGAACACCCAGACCCACGAAAGAATGTGTACTAAGTAAATACAAGAATAGCATCCCGCGAAGTTACTATTTATAGCTCACAAGGTCATTTGCATAAGATATTATTGATGACGTTTTAGTCACCTGACAGTCGGACATGGACACTTATTTCTACGCATTTGAGCTTATTTCAAAGTCAATTATCTTTGACCCTGCATTGTTTTTAGCATGAATGATACCATAGAGTCACAGAGAGAAATATTCAGAACAATTATGTAGTATTTCCAACACTCGGACATGTGCCAGATTGAATCTAACTGCCCTAGTTCGAAAGCCTGAATCCATTACGAAACCGCATGATTGTCCGACATTGCCTGTAATTCAGCGATGGGGAAATAGAGGGCAGCAGCTGCAGTGACGTCATCTTCGCGGAATGCTATTGATAAAAAGTAGTCTTTATTTATTCTTGGCAATGGTAATCTTTTCAGCTTCCTCTCTATGAAAACCCTCACAAGCGAGTTGTGGAATTCGTCCTCGACGAACCCAACACCTACACGTCGACCATTTCAACCGTCAGACAGCAGACTTGCAAGGTGATGACTTCGTTAAAAGACACGTCTGACATACTGGCCGAGAAGTATGGCATAGCTAAGGCACACACTCTGGGTAAGTTGGCGAGTTTCAGAATTGGAGTTAAAAATTCTCTCCAAACGATCTTCCATAAATACATTGTAACTGAAAAATCTGTTGAAATCTGTTGAAATCTTTGTAAATTGTGTCTGGAAAAAAAATCCAAGTGCGATTTTCTTGTGAAATAGTATTCCGGTATAGTTAACACATCCATAGCTCTCAGTAATGTTCATCATTCTTATCAATTTTTTTCTTCAGATTTGGTAAATTACATCCAAGATGACCCTGGATACATTCCTCGTGCAGCCGTTATCACTGTTGCTGGTCTTGGTGGAATCATCGTTGGATATAAACGTGCGTATGCCAGTTACCGGCACTTTGTTCCAATAGCCAGAGTTGACAATGTGGTTTGAATACTAAGGCAGGACTTATGCGCCGCTGCAACCTGGGATAACCCCCATAATCGAGCATGTACCTGCAGGTCGCAGTGATTTAAATTGCTTGTTTTGGGGGCCCTCCGGAAGTGAATGACTTCGGTTTTTTGATCATGACGTTTTTAGCAGTTTCCTACTTTTCTTTGTTCTGGTAGGAAGTTCGCGGAAAGTTATCAAAAATTTTGAGAAAATTGTGATCGTCGAATGACCCAAGCTTTAAAAATGCAGGGTCTTCCTACAGTCAATTAACAGTCAATTAAGGTCAGCCTTACACTGACAAACCCTAGTCTCTTTGAGCGCAATATTCTGTGTTTTGTTCATTGCAGGTGGTGTCTTGAGGAAAGCTTTTTATGCAGTATTTGGGATGACTGCTGCTGGTGCCCTCTGTTACCCAAACCAGGCACTAGACATTTCGCAACAAGCTTATACTCGAGTGAAACAGCAGGCTCAAGATTTATGGGAACAGAAGCCTAGTTCGAGTGAGTATGATATGAGCCTCGTGGCCTTGCTGTTAACCCTGCTGGCTACCATGCATTAGAACCAGATATAACGAAGGACTGTACTTCTCAATGAACTGATGTGGCTTGAAGGAATAGTCACAGTCCTTTGAAAGAGACGCAACATCAATGTTCCTTGTATCTGATGTCAATATTAGGGCAGGCAAGAAGGTTTGGTCCAAACTGGTGACTAACATGATCACCAGCTCTTCTATGATTGGCTAATTTAACCAAACGTCAACAAACATGTTTTCAAGAATGCACATGTCAAAACATTTCGAAGCAAGTTTGCTTGTGTTTGGAAAAACATCCACATTACCAAACCTGTGCAGACGTTTGGTAGAAAAAACGACCAAGAAGTAAGTTTGCTGTTGACAGACAAGAGTTTGCTTCTATTGGCCTGGCTTTAGAATGCTGATCTTCGAAAACTTTTCCATTAGAAGTCCAGAGCGACTCACTATCTTGCACATCATAGCTCTAATTCATGTCATCTTTCCGTTCCAGAGAAAAAGAAATTGGCCAAAACGACGCAAGTGGTCGAGACGAAAAAGGACGAAAAGCCAGTTGATAGTTCACTTGTGGACATGGGTCAGAGTAAACCTGAGGATAAGGACATGTACTCAACGAGAAGCTAACAAATTGTGGAACATTTCAGTAGACAGTGTGCTAGATTCCTTAAAGGGTAATGTCTGTGTATCTGAATGAGTAAAACTTAAGTCACTCCTGTACGGATTTGTCGGCGGTGTGTGTCAAGATCCTGAAGTCTCCGCCAGTCTGATGGGGCTCCAAATGGGTGAGCCTCGCAACAGTATTTGCTTATGGAGACCTGACACTGATGTGTTTAATGACGTTGCTTGATTTGGAAATACGTCTCAAAACTTTTGGCGGATTCGTAGTACCCACGGATTGGAACTTTGACGTTTGTCAAGCTAAGTGCATCTTTATTTCGAGTGAGTATTTGAGCGTCTTACGGCATAATGAAGTTGCTGGTTGGACTTTCAAAGTCAATCGCATAGTACCATGAAGTTGCATGTCTGGCATCTGCGACCGACTTGTCCTGATGTCAAAGCGGAATCCAGGTTTTTCTCTGGTTTGCCACGAACTTGGAGTGCCTGGATACAAGAAGTATGTACAGGGTGTAAAAATATGTGCTTGGTAGTTTTAGAGTTGAAATAAATCGCTCTCTTTTCTGTGGCAACAATAGGGGTTAACAAGTCCAAAGCTATTTGATGTGAATACTATATTACTTCTCATGTTGATAAGTTGAAATCCTTTAAAAAAGAACGTTTTGTAGAAATATCTAACTTTGAAACTACCAGGAATATTTTCTGCACCATATATAAAACATAGTCTTGGTGTGGAAACCAGTTTTTGCACACCATGACCATGAACGCACTCTTTGAAAATTCTATTATCAATAAATAACAATGATACTTCAGGATATCATTTTTCATCCTTCATCCTTAAGGATGGGTTTGCAGTTCTTGGAGAAACTAAACATGTTTAGGGAGAAACTTAACATGTTTGGGGAGAAGTTAAACATGCTCAGGGAGAAACTAAACGTGCTCAGGGAGAAACTTAACATGTTTGGGGAGAAGATAAACATGTTTGGGAAGAAACTTAACATGTTTAGGGGGAAACTAAACATGTTAATAGGGAGAAGCTAAACATGTTTAGGGAGAAACTAAACATGTTTAGGAAGAAACTAAATATGTTTAGGGAGAAGCTTAACATGTTTGGGGAGAAAGTAAACATGTTTGGGGAGAAAGTAAACATGTTTAGGGAGAAACTAAACATGTTTAGGGAGAAACTAAACATGTTAGGGAGAAACTAAACATGTTTGGGGAGAAGCTAAACATGTTTAGGAGCTAAACATGTTTAGGAAGAAACTAAATATGTTCAGGGAGAAACAGTTGTGGTCTTGTTGGTGTCAACAAGTACGACCACAACACAGGCATAGCCAAGGGGGTCTGGAGTGCAAATGACCCCCCTCAATTTGTCTGTCGCAGTAACGTCGGTGGTTTACTAAGTACCTTTGGCCAGAACAATTGGAAAAGCACTATCGTGGTGTCATTGGGCTGTGTCGTAGTGACCAAAGGCACCCTTTGGGTTGCCTTGGTCAGTCTCCTGTCTATTGCCCGAGCAGTCAAATAGCTCATCGGAGCTTACCCGGATTCTGTAGCTAAAGTGACAAGGAGCATCACTCCTCCTGGGCAGGATACTGGTCCAAAGCAGGTTATCTTCCTAGGCAAGCTAGATTTTGGTGGACAGAAGCATAGTGTAAAGTGTCTTGCTCAAGGACACAAAGACAAACCGGCTGTGAGCATTCCGAGGGTCAAACCCATGACCTCCAGATTATGAGCCCGGTGCTCCGAACACTGACGCACCACATCTGTACATTTGCTCACTGGTTCCCCCAAATGAAATGAACAAGTTGTAATTAATAGAAATGTTGGACAGAATTTATTCATTTTCTACAAAATACATAAAATCATGTCAGTATCTTTCAAAAGATTATGCTATATCTATAATGGATGGAAGGACAGATTTACCCCAAGAGAGCAACTAAAAAACCCATTTGTTGTTTTTATACTAAATGTATTATGATTTATTTAAACCTTTCGCTACCCCAGGGTTTTGGCTTAAGGAATTAATACCGAGCTGGCGGTCATTGGTTGTATAATCAAGACCGCTCGGGTAGACCGAAAATGCAGTCCAAAACCCGAGGCGCTTCGCCGAGGGTTTTGGACGTAATTTGAGGTCTACCCGAGCGGTCTTGATTATACAACCAATGACCGACAGCGAGGTATTAATTTCTATTCTAAAAGGTTTCAAAATTAAACAAATTAAATACGATTTGAAAGGTATATATGTTCCGTTTTCGTCAAAGAATGATCCAGCCTGGTGTCCGGAACTCCGCCATATTGTTGCTTGTGAAGATGACGTCACGCAGCAAGGGAATTCCCAGTCTGCTAGCTCGATTTCTACCATTTCCTCGTCTTTGACCTCTTCTGAATCCTGACTGACGACCTCGAAAGAGTCCTCGGGTATCCTCCCTACTTCACAAATCCCAATATATCGGGGAATACTTCAAAATCTCGTGTTCTTGACATTGTTTTGTGGGGCTGAGTCGTTGCTTCTTGGTGAAAATAATTCGTCTGCTAAAATTCAGAATTTTATACCTACCCAGGCGGTCATTGGTTACGATACCAAGACCGCTCCGATCAAAACGAGGCGTAATGTATTTTGTATTAGAAACAATGATATACTGTGACTAAGGCCTTTTAGAATATGTACCATAACCCTGGCCCGCATCTGGTATAGACCGAGCGGACTTGATCCCAACTGGGCTTACAAAAACGTTCATTAGCCAGCTTTAAAGACCTACGCCATTCGTTAAAAATGTTGAATTTGTAATTGAATTTAAAAATGTCCAATTGCAAAGATACATACTAAATATGAATATCAACATTGCCGTTGTGTAGACTGATATACAAATACTATGAATACCAAGTTTAAACAAATTTGTATTCATAATAACTGCACTACGGCCTTGTGTATTAGTGGATTTCTATTTCACTGGACTAAAATTAATTACGAATTGCGTACCCCTTTAAGTATGATAAAGGCTCCTCTACAATCTGTTGTACAGAGAGTGATTAGTTTGACGTTGATTTGGCTGTAGTCATTTTCTCGAGGATCTATGATGCGCCCGAACCAGGATGAATTTTATTTTTTTACTGTGATGGCTCTCAACACCTTGAGAATACACGGTGAATTTTGAGGGGATTTTAAATTGCTAGGAAGGGGTTAACGAAATGTACAATCTGAATGTTTCAATTGTGAGAGAAATAATATAAAATCTACCAGATATTTTCCAATTTATACCAAATATACAAATGCTTATTTACAGATCTAATGTACTAATACAGGAGACATGAAATGAACAATCATTAAAATTACGGCGCATCCGGTTAACGCCTAGCGACGTGTACGGCGCCGACATCTTGTAATAAATATATCACATTATATACACGTAGGGCACTATTGTTAACCTGGACATTAACCCATTCATGACCAGTATCTGTTGGCAATGCTCCGTGATGGATTCATTCGATTTAGGATTACAATCACACGAATTGGAAGAATGTGCTCTTAGCACCAGATGGCGCTGGACGAAAATGGCTGCCTAAGGGAAAGGGTCAAAGCGCTGTGTGAATGAGCCAGCCTCCTGGAGCCAGAACAGCCACGGAATCAGGACAACATGAAGACCGATTGCATTTCTTTTTGCTAAAGAACCTGAAAGGCTGCGATTATATGGGTCACGTTTTCAAATGTGACGTGTCACTGTTCACTTTTCATGTGTGACATGAAGAACAAAGAAGTCATTTCCGAAGAACGGCCTACATACGATTCTCGATGTGACCTTTGACCCCGTTAACTCGTGACACGTGAAACATGACAAGTGATAACGTAAACCCTATATAGCTCCGGCCTAAGGGGTCCACATTTGGATTTGCTGAAAAACCAATTAAGATTTTTCAAAAAACTCAAAAAACGTTATATCAAACATGTCTCAGATAATATGCTTCAGTGAACTTTAGACAAGGAAATGACCCAATTCCATCAAACACAAGTCATGAACAGGTATATCGTCATACAAAATGTTGGATATGCTCTCGGGTAAATATAAAGTCGTGACATAAAGACAAATATAAATTCTATAAACTGGTGCCATCTATATAGCTGGACACATCACTAATTATGCATTTCACTCCTCACTGCTGTGGAAATTGTATACAGTGTCCCTTTAAGTTACAAATATCAAATATGCATATGTCTTTATTCACATTTGTTTGAAGTTTAACTCTTTCAGCCCGGAAGCCGTATATACTCGACCCACCATAAAGTCTTTCATCATCTCCTAACTGGACATCTTGGGGTTAAGGTTTGACCATACATACCACCATTTTGGCTAGTAAGAGTTCTCATTGCTTTCGGATTTCGAGTTCTAGTCAAAACGGTAGTGACTATGGTCAACATTTCTCACCAATTTTTATCAAGAACGTAGAGAATACTGGTCAATTGACACAGGCATTTCATGGTTGGCCGGATACTTTAATTCAGGCACAGACTGTCCGATCTCTAAGTCTAAACAATACTGATGAAATCTCGGATGGAATAGTTTTTTTCACAACTGACATCCCATAAATCTTGCAAGTTATGCGCAATGTGCATATAACCTACGTTGCTCCCTCAGCAGACGTCTCTCTATAAGGGACAACCTCTCTATAAGGGACAACCTCTCTATCCTAAGTTTGGTCCCAAATTGGTACTTTCAATTCAATTTGACCTCCCTTATCAGGACACCTCTCTTTTAAAGACAACACTGTTCAGTCCTGAGGGTATTCTTCATAGAGAGGTTCTACTGTAATAATATGTACTAAGACACCGTTACTAAACAATTCAAAGCAGAAAGACAAACATATTATGGCACGTAAAGATTAACATCAAAATGGCAAGCATTATACATATAACAAACAGCATTGATGCACTCTCTAACAAATTTCATTTGACAAGCATTTTCAAAACTATTTACAATTGGCTATAAGATAATAACATAAGGCATGCAAAATTGAAAGCAGTTTCATTCTTAGATTTCTGTACGTTTCTCTGTATACTGTGAACCCGGAAGTACGCATGTGCCGTTTATTTTCACGTAATGCAATCACGAAAAAAATGGCCACGAAAAGGAAAATGTAATTGAAATCACGGATGCGCAGGTTGTCAAATTTTACAAAACCTCGAAATTAATTGGACACGTTTATTTCTGGGTTAACAGTAGATCTGGTAATTCTTAGGGGGACTATAGACACGAGATCAAGGGTCCACAATATCTCTAGGTCCTTTAACACGCACATTCATTGACCTCGCGTTTGTTTCCACTTAGAGATAAACATTTTTCTTGCACTTTTGTGCAATCTCCCTGTCGTGTTTAGAGCTGTGTGATAGGATAGACACTGGGCAGTAACTCTGTGCAATCTGGCCCACCTTGCAGGTGCCTATGGTCTCCCTTTAAAGAACAACTCGAAACCCCTTTGACTTTTGCAACTGGCAACTGAGAGTGAGTCTACCCCGAAACCCGTCCCCTCCAGAAGCTGATAGGCCTACCTAAATACCTAGTATAAAATGAGTTATGAAAGATCTTCTAATCTCAAATCATCATACTGAAAAATAACTTTATTTACATATACATGTACATGTACTCTCAATACTATTATGGCTATAATTATTTAAATATCATTCCTACAGGGTGTATCAGAAAAACGCTGCATTAGCTTCTCTGGTAGATTTAAAGGGAGGCGGTTTAAAGTTCATTGGAATGGGAAGTGCAATTATGCTAAATATTCAAATATCTATGAAGCTGGAGTAGTCCATAAAAAATGCAGTGCATAGAATTCTACAAACGAGATTCCGTTGATTAAAATAAAGTTTAACATTGCCACAGTTACTGATGAATATTTATTGCCCAAACACTTGGACCCCTACCCTCAATCTTAAAGTACAGTGAAACCTCCCTTAGCAGACACCCCTCTACTAAGGACAACCTCTCTATTAAAGACACTAGTTTTGGTCCCAAATTGGATGTTTCCTTTGAATTTGACCTCTCTAATCAGGATACCTCTCCATTAAGGACTACATTTGTCAGTCCCGATGGTGTCCACAATAGAGAGGTTCTACTGTACCGGGACTGTAATATAGCGTTTCGGTACAAAACAAGAAAATTGAAAAAATGGACGCATATACCGTGACGATTGACAAGGACATTCTATACGAAACAAATGCATAAAATATTGTCAAAAATTAACATTATCCATGCAAATATTTATGCAAAAATGGAAGAATTGACAAAAAAGAAAATAGATAGATATAATCAGTAAAATTGTTTACAGTATTATGCACACTGAAACACTCATATCATTAACATTTACATATCATTCTGAGTATTGCTACCTCCTTATTATAATATCATTGTTATTGCATATCAATGTTTCCAAAATCTATTTTATTTGAATGTCCACGAACAATCCTGTGCCATGTCGTCGTTCCAGCACATATTCTAAAACACTTTCATTTCAATGGCTGATATGAATAAAGTCTAGCAGATGCTTTTACTTCAATTTTGTACAGAAAGGTGTAGTGTAAATGTACATGGAGTTTTAGATAAAAGCATTTGCTAGTCTTTATTCATATCACCCAATACAGCTTTGATTTCACTGTTTGTTTGATCAGGCTGACAAATGGAGAGGCCTGTGTCTCCTTCGAGGTGCACACGTCAACCTCGATTCTGAGTGCGATTTCCATTCATAATAATAATAATACGAGTCTTATATAGCGCAGTATCCAACCATTAACTGGCCGCTCAAAGCGCTTGATAGGCCTCTTTAAAAAGCAAATGTTTCAGTTGTCCCTTGAAAGATAACAGAGAGCTGCAGTTCCTAACAGTTGAAGGAAGTTTGTTCCACAGCTGAGGGGCTCCAATTGAAAATGCTCTACCACCGACTGACTTGACATTGGCCTTTGGGATAGACAGAAGAACGGCCGATGAAGAGCGCAGAGTTCGAGAAACGGTATGAACGGTGAGAAGTTCTGAAAGGTATTGGGGAGCAAGTTGGTGAAGACACTTGTAAGTAAGAAGGAGAACCTTGTACTTGATGCGCTGTTGCACAGGAAGCCAATGTAGAGACATACAAATTGTTAGAACTTACGATACTAGAACCGAGGTTGACAGTTAAATCGCCATGCTGACTTAAAGGTGAACATCTGTACTACCCCAAATGAGGGCAAATGTCACAGGGGTTAGTGTGCAGGGTCGGAGAAGAGAACAACCCCTGATTTCCTGAAATGGACTATAGCTATACACGTTTTGGCAGACAACAAGGTAAAGTGCATTGTCTTCCCAAAATATGGACTTATTTCTCACCCTTGGACTGCATGGACAAAGGAGATTCCACCTCACTTTAACCCCCTATTTTCATTCTGAACCTCTCTGCTGATAATTTAGTTTTAAAATGCCATAAATTTCTGTAGTTATGGAAGAATTATGCGATGTGGAACTTTATTACCAAAAGGTGGCAGTAGAGGTCAGTTGATGATTGAAGCGGGAAGTTGGCATCATACGAAATCGGCTTCCATCAGCAGCTGTGACTTCTCCAAGTTCAGGATAACACTCATCTTGCTATAGCGTCTCGCAGGTAAACAGAATTTCGAAAACACAAACTTGACAAGCTTTGCCGCTGACCACGATCCTGACATCATTGGGTTCCCTCTCCAAGTTGCTTTCAATACTAGGCCTTTATCTCGCTTAGCCAGGCAAAGCCCAGCAAATTCGAACTCCAACCTCAATGAGAGAATGATATTCCAATGGACACTTTATAGCATTTTGAAACAAAATGATCATATTAGACACCACAACTTCGTATAAAACCTACCAACATAAGCGCATATAAAATTTTGATAGGAAAGTCATTTGGTTTTGGAAATACCGCTTAAAAATCAGCAGGAGATTGGCCTCACACCATCGTGTCTGAACCGCTTTTAGAGTATGGAGGCGGTGCTGCGTCATGTCGTGTGTTCTTGTTCTTATCAGGAACGTACTGACCGATGAATGAGCCATCCTCGTTGAATTGGCCGTTGTCGACTTCACCGTATTCGGCCATTGAGTCGCCGTCGTCGTCGTCGCTGTCCAGCGCTTTGATGCTGCCACTAATTGAGGCACGACTTCCACCGATGGGATCTTTCTCGCTAAAAAGAAACGAAGCATAAAAAAGATGTTTAGATTTTGATCTGACAATACGGTGGCGTTTCGATGATGGATATTGTATTATACCACTTGTCAGAAATGCAATGAAACAGGGCGTCTTTAAAGGGCTATGCCGTTCGTTAAAAATTTGAAATTGTATTTGAAGCTGCTCACTAAAAATAGCGCTGGGATAGTCTGGCCAGCCTCCAAACAGCTATCCTGAAAGACAACTCCACGCACGGGCGTTACATGTAAATACATCACAGATCCTGTGCCTCTGTCTGCACAGTAGCTGGGCAGTTGGCTTAATGGCATATGGCTGGAATTCCTGACCTTTTTTGATGGGCACACAGGCATGATGTACACTGGATCAGAGCCTATTTTAATGAACTAAATGACTTACTTCCTCTGGTAGTCGTTGAATCCACCGTGCTCAGGCTTGTGGAGATCATTCTCCGGAACATTTCCAGTTTTACGCTCATTCTCATCAACTGAAAAACAATTAGGAAGACATGAGACATTTTTCATTTTGGCAGCTCTACGAAATTTCTTTTTCCTACCAAAAGAATCTGTGAAAATAAAATACTCGTGAAAATTTGGCCATTACGGTACAAATAGCATATACAGTTGAACCTCACTTAGTTGACATCTCTCTCAGGACAGCACTTTTCAGTCCTTGATAGAGAGGCCATCTACTGTATTTGTCTGAACACTTGGTACCACTACAAAGAATATGGTTCCAGGCAAATTGATGGTGACCACAATGACTATCCACCCTCCCTTCCACCCCTTCACAACTCTTCCTCCTCTTCCTTCTACCTCCCCCATCTTTCCCCTTCTACCTGGGCCATGGGTATGACTCTCCCTTGTTTCTCTTGATTCAGCCGAAAATGAACAGAAGTATAATAATGACCATGACTGCTATCATTTCTCCCATCCATCCCTTCTCCATTCTACCCCCTCCTAATCTACCTACCCCCTACCTCTCTACCTCCCCTCCCCATCTACCTCCCCCTACTTACCTGGGTATGACTCTCCCTTGTTTCTCTTGATACAGCAGAAAATGAACAGAAGTATGATAATGACCATGACTGCTATCATTTCTCCCATCCATCCCTTCTCCATTCTACCCCCTCCTACTCTACCTACCCCCTACCTCTCTACCTCCCCTCCCCATCTACCTCCCCCTACTTACCTGGGTACGACTCTCCCTTGTTCCTCTTGATACAGCAGAAGATGAGCAGAAGGATGATGATGATCAGAATAATTGCAACAATGATTGCAATCCACCACAGGCCCCCTCCTCCGGCAGTTGTTACTGTAAGAAGAGGTCACAGGGGTCAAATAGCGTAAATTGACCTTGAATGGTTTTTTCGGAGCTACATTCAAGGTCAAATATTGGGTATTGGGTATTTCAGAGCATATCAGTCACGATGTACCCATACCGATAGGTGCAATGGTCTAATTTGATCATGCACCCGATTACGGGGCAACTCGGCCTATTACCAACTCGGCCCACCAACTCGGCCTGGGTTATAAATCATCGGTTTATTGGCATAAGTTTTCCTTATATTGTTTTTTTTGTTGCTATATATATAGGCCTACTATTTATTCATTCCTGGTGGAAATTTGAAGAGAATTCATCAAGATTTGGAGAAGAAATCCATGAGATCACAGTCATGAATGTGCATTTGGAGTGCTACCGCGACTTTTCCACACTCGCCGCCGTTATTTCATGGATTTCTCCTTCAAATCCCAATGAATTTTCTCCAAATTTCCAACGGGAATGAATACATAGTAGGCCTATATATACCAACAAAAAACAAAAAAATATAAGAAAAACTTATGCCAATAAACCAATGATTTATAACCCAGGCCGAGTTGGTAGGCCGAGTTGGTAATAGGCCGAGTTGGTCATACACCATGCACCCATATCGCTCAATTTTCATAAATATTGCTGTTGTTCGCTTTTTTGTACTAGCACCTTCTATTCACAAAAAGACTTACCTTGAATGACTGTGCCATTTGTGTAAACTTCCGCTGTCCTTATAATTCGCTGAAATGGCTTTTCTGTAGTTGCGTAACAGGAGTAATTCCCAAGCGCCTCATCACTCTTACCATACTCTTTCACGTAAATTCTCAACGTGTTGTTTGGGAGTTTCTCGATTTTGCCCTTATTCATGATGAGCTTGATGTTGTCATGGTACCAGTCAACGTGGACCGGTTTGTTGGGGTCGCCAGTAACGCCGCAGTCCAAATTGATGACCATGTCGCGGTTGACGAGCTGGACACCACGCGGGGGCGTGCTGATCACGAAGGAATCTGGAAGAAACAAACAAGCCTGAACTCCATCCTCCTTGCACAGGACCGAACTTTATCATTGACAACGTTGTTCCGACCCTGCTTGAATTGGCTGCCATTGTCTCCAAATGGCCTTCACTGGACAATAGATAAAGATTTTGAGCCAGGACTGGATCTCTTTAACATGTGCTTGTACTTGAGGTTCAGTTATATCTAGTTTCATTTTCTAACAAAAGGAGACATCTGCAGTCAATGTGTGAATGTATAGTCAGCGAGTTGTGATACACAAAATGACCAAAATGGCAGTTTGGAACACTGCTAATGGGCAGTGGAGAACACTGCTGATGGGCAGTGGAGAACACTGCTGATGGGCAGCGGAGAACACTGCCTATGGGCAGTGGTGAACACTGCTGATGGGCAGTGGAGAACACTGCTGATGGGCAATGGAGAACACTGCTGATGGGCAGTGGAGAACACTGCTGATGAGCAGTGGAGAACACTGCTGATGGGCAGCGGAGAACACTGCCTATGGGCAGTGGTGAACACTGCTGATGGGCAGTGGAGAACACTGCTGATGGACAATGGAGAACACTGCTGATGGGCAGTGGAGAACACTGCTACGATCTACTCACTGAACACGTTAATATAGCCACTTCCGAAACTCTCTCCGATTGGGCTCTTAGCGTAGCACGTGATGACACTCAAGTCCGATGCTGTTATGTCATTGCCTTTCTGCACTTTCTCGATCTTGTATGTGCCCTCGTTTCCATTCACGGTGAAGCTCACCCGCGGTCCTTTGTCTAAAAGGAGTGATTAAAAAAAACGTCTATCATTAGCTTTATAAGTAAATTTCAATGAATCACACTGTAACATTGCTTCCCTCCAGACTTTCAAGTCCCACCTATTGGGGCTGACCTTTTTGCAGTTGCCTTAGGGAAAAAAAGCACTCCAGAATACCCACTCGCTGATCAATGGGAGCGCTTTACAAATGCCAACATTGATTGATTGATTGATTCCTGTAACTTACTCTCGGCTGTGACCGGTATATTGTTTTTTCGCCACTCAATCGTTGGTGTGGGTTTGCCAAGGGCGATACACTTGAAATCTATTGTACTGCCATCTGTTGCATTAGTGTCCTTGACAGCATTTGGATTATTATCAAAATAGGGCGGCACTGAAATATGAAAAGTTTACATATCAGGGTAAGGCACGAAATGTAAAATTCTCTGTAACCGAACAATAAGTGCAACATCTATTAACAGGTAACACTGGCATACGGCAACACCCATAAACAGGGAACACTGGAAACACCCATAAAGTTAGCAGTGTTTAATTATTAGCAGTTTACATATCAGGATAAGGCACGAAATATAAAATTCTCTGTAACCCAACAATAAGTGCAACATCCATTAACAGGTAACACTGACATACGGCAACACCCATAAACAGGGAACACTGGAAACACCCATAAAGTTAGCAGTGTTTAATTATTAGCAGTTTACATATCAGGAAAGGCCCGAAATGTAAAATTCTCTGTAACCCAACAATAAGTGCAACATCCATTAACAGGTAACACTGGCATACGGCAACACCCATAAACAGGGAACACTGGAAACACCCATAAAGTTAGCAGTGTTAGTTATATGTCTATTCAATTAACTTCCAACCTACCATCAACTATGACCTTATAAATAATGGACTCCTGGCCCTGAGTGTTCTTCCCATTGCATACGTATTCGCCATTGTATAGCTCAGTATCCTTTGCACCATCGATGACGATGTGAGTGCCGTCATCCTTCGGCACGTACGCTGGCATCGAGGTCTTTGTCCACGTGTATGTGATTTTTGGACTGGAAATGGGTGTAAAACATAACACATCTAATTGCGCAAATATCAGCCTCTGAGCTATCAGGTAAAACCAAGACGCATTTATGCAGTCTTTACAATAATGCAAGTAACAGTAAGACCAAACAATTATTATACAAAACAGATCTTCCTGAGCAAAACACGGATACTGAGCTTTAAGCTTTTATCAGTTAAACAGAGATGAATTGTTGCAGTTGTTATGATAATGCAACTGGAGAGCAGATGTTTATACCATATCATCCTAAGTTACAACACAACCAAACTTTCTATGTGCAAATAAGCACCTCCTAGCAATGGGCTCAAACAGAATACTTGCAACATGTATTACACACCTTAAAACAGAGATGTCCTGATAAATTAGGGAGGACAAATTTAATGGAAACGACCACTTTGGGGCCAAAAGTAATGCCCGTAATAGAGAGGTGTCCGTAATAGAGAGGTGTCCGCCAAGAGAGGTTCCACTGTACTTACTATCCATTGAAGAAGCAGAAAAGATCAAGATCTTCATTTTCGAGGATGTGGATTACATTATTTGCACTCAGAGTCGAAGGTATACTGGGTTTTTTAGGGGTCACTGTCCCATCTAAAAAGTAAAGAAAATTCTTTGTTTGACAACTTTGTCGTATACCCTACGTACGATGACCTGAAACAAGAAGTATTCTTTTACGATATCAGAAAAACCCTCGAGCCACACATACTGGTGTGTATTTTGAAGAAAAGTGTCTGAAAATGTATTAAATAAATATCCGGCAATCTCGGAGGGGGTGATCTCAACCCATGTGTAAAAAGATCTGGACTGCAGGAGAAATAAAGTCTCACGCAACCTTGTTTCATCCAGACACCACACTGGACAGCACACCTTGTCAATGAGGAACCTGCAGAACTAAAAATCCAGATGGCAGCACCAGTACTAAAAGGTACACTTCCAGTGCATTTTCCATTAAAATCAAGTTTTGTTGATTTTCTCCCTAAAACTCATCAAAATAGAATTAAGGACCAATAAAACAACATTTTTGGTGCTATTTCCCCATGTAGAGTAATTAAGGGATGAAATATTCAATAATCACTGACCCGGGAAATGGCTTTCTCATTACAACCATGGTCCACTTGCCTGCAGGGCCCCCTATTGGCAGGTTCTGTCATGTAGGTTCTTCATTGACCTCACTGCCTTGAGTATTCAGCTTGGTTGGACAACAACACCTATTCGACTGGACTAAAACTGCACACCAAGAACATTCACAGTGTTCAATACTTTAATTTCACTGGACTAAATACCTTGAACATTGAGTCTGGTTGGGCTGCCATACTTGTTTGACTGGACAATCGGGTTTAACGCATAACACATGTAGGTCCACTGAATACCGTTTATCACCCTATTATCATCCATCTCCAAGTACGCAAAGTACAGCGATCCTGAAATTTGAAAACAAAGTTTGACTCCTTCGCAAACTCAGCCAAGGAAAATTATAAAATACACAGGTGTCCTGATTAGAGAGGTCAAATTGAATGGAAACAACCAATTTGGGACCAAAACTAGTGTCCTTAATGGAGAGGTTGTCCTGAATAGAGAGGTGTCTGCTAAGGGAGGTTCCACTGTACAGTAGAACCTGAAAAAAACTGTCCATAATAGAGAGGTGTCCTGAAAATTCAAATATCTACAGAGAGTCGAGACACTGAGGGATCTTTCCATTCCTGCTATCGAATTTAGCATTAAAGGAAACCTACCACAAAACCTCTATAAGAATGGGGAGTCTTGAACGGCCCGGTTAAAACCTAAGGCGGGAATAAGCATCCATTGATAAATCTTAGCAGTTCCAAGTTCCCCTCAGGTAGTTGATAATGAGAGCTGGGCATCTGGGTAACATTGGGTAACGTTGCATAACATTACTGACTCCAGTCACTGAACTGCATAGGTAATCACCAATTTACATTGTAGTTATTTTTACTACGTTCAGCTAGTCTAAATAAAGATTTTCTGCCACGACTGGACCCCTTTTAGGTATGAAGAAAAAGTCTGAAATCGGCCTATATGGAAAATTTGACATCCCCGATAGATTGAGCTGATATTTTTCATACCTTTGTTGTCTATACTCATCCTCCAGCCACTTGTCAATTGGCTCACTGGCACATCACTCTTTGGGTCTTCATGGACCCGCCATTGAAACGTGGCTTTTGGCAAACTTGGCCTGGTCGTAAGACATTTGATCATCTTGGGCTCACCCTTTATTCCCTGATCTAGAACAGGGTCTGCGTTTATATCAAATACTGCATCCTCTGGAAATCGAAAGATAGATATTTGATTAGAACCATTTTTGAAATGATGACGTGTTGATTAGTGAGGGTCTGATTCTTGAATTGGCCACCAGGGCCAAAATCCAAAAACTTAAAACCACATGAGGTTCAAGTATAAGATTAGACCGCCACTGGCCAACCCCAATACAAGCGGGATGGGAATTGGCCTTGAATAGTCACATTTCATTTGCCAGGCTGAAAGTAAACAACTTTATCGCATTGACTATTTCCATGTGACGTCTGACGTCACATGCACGGTGATTGGCCGATTTGAGATAACATTGGGCATGCACGTGGTGAACGTCTGGTCATCCCTAAAAATAGCGCTGGCCATCCTCCAAACAGCTATCCTGAAAAACGGCTCCACGCACGGGTGTTACACAGTTAGTACATTACAGACGTGAACCTCCGTCTGCACAGGGGCGGCACGGTAGGTTAAATTGACCTTTTTCAACTGCACATAGGCTCGATGTAAGCCTATAGCATAGCGGATCAAAGCCCTTTTAATGGGCCAGTATAAGATAGAAGCTGGTATGTGCATTTACGGGTTGGACCCTGGGTAGGACTTACGTGCTATCACTAGCTTAATATGATTGGTCACCGCTGTTCCATACATATTTTTTGCAACGCACTGGTAATATCCTTGCATGTTTACTGTGAATTCATTTGGTGGGAGGAAGCCGTTAGCCGCAAGCGCCGTTTTCCGACTCGGATCTGGTGCCAATGATTTCGTTTGTATCCACTCCACGCTGAAAAATAATGGAAAAGTTATGTATAGACGCGGGAATAAAGACTGAAGCAGCTTTTGGTGCCATTTGGGGTCTATTGGCCTAGTGACTCCAATTTTGGCAAGAGGTAGAGTCCACACAAGCTGCTCATGTTTCTTACTTGGTGGGGACTTTTGTCTGCTCTGGCAAAGACACCAGATACGATGAAATTAAGTTTTATGTCTCGTTTGAAGGATGAGGAGTCAGAAATTTTAGTTCCTTGAAAGCCACGCCAGTTTATCCAGACAACCCTGCGTTCTCCCTGTGATGGAACACCGGCCCTATTGCGTGTTCGTCAGCAGTGTTAACCACTAGGCTATGAGGCTCCTGCCTGTAACTGACATGTTCAAAGCAGTCAGGTCAGACTGAATGATCGTAGCTAGGACTTACGATGGTGTGGGGACGCCATCAGCTATACACTTGAACTGATGTGTTGAATCGATCGTCAACGCAAAAAGAGATTGCTTCTCGGTCTCGAGAATATGAGGAGGATGTCGAACTGAAATGTACAAAATGTTCCTATAACATACGCTTAACTTGCATTAAAAGGTGCAAAGATGTATCTATTTCTGGGAGGAGTGAGTGTTAAATGTAATGTGTAATTAGGAGCTATTGAAAATTATTAAGTCCAGCGCATTTCAAAAACGTCCCTGTCTTGTTTTGAAGGCATGGTATCTTGCCTCAAAATTCCCAGATACAAATTCTGTGGCCACCCCAGGACTCTCATTTACCCCCAAAAAGATATACTTACACCCTCGAAAATGACAAGTGGAGCTTTGGCAACTGGAAATATCTTTCCAAACTAAGTCTTGAAACCCTACAAAAAGTGGAGCTTTGGCAACTGGAAATATCTTTCCAAACTAAGTCTTGAAACCCTACAAAAATTATCTGGAACCCTTGAAAATCCAATTTTGTCAAGGTCCAGGGTTAGCCTCACAGGAGTGTATGTATCTGAAACCGTTTCTGAGCCTAAAGTCTCCAATTCCCAGAGACGTTTCTGAAGTGCACGCAAGACTTTTCTGCGCAAGGCAAGGCTCTTTAATTGTAGACAGTACTGTAATTCTAGGTAAAATCTTGAACTACAGAAAACGACATCTGTTAGTGAGTGTGTTAGAAATAAATACGGTAAACTAGATGTAACTACGGTAAACTGCCAAATACATGAAATCAAAACGCCAATGACACATCAGTGACGCACTTCAATTATCTCTATGTTTCCCGTATATTATGCGTGACCTACACACGACTTGTGCGCAACCTCCCCACGACCTGCACGCGACCTCTACGCTGGGTAGTGCGTCAATGAAACGTCACTGATGCGACTTACGGGATGTCAATTTGTGATTTGGATGGTATTTTTACTAATCAGGTCCACAAAAATAAAATACCTGCAAACCTAGTTTGTTATTTAGTGCTTTGTTAGTCAAGAATTCAGACTTGAAGGTTAGGTTAAGATCATTTTATACATACATGATATTATCAAGAATTAATAAAAGGCCATCAATTTTTGATATCATCAAGAAGAAGTAAGATTTTATCAGTGTCTTTCACCCCTTCTATATAGTCTATATCAACATGCACCTGCACCTGTGTGAAACACTGATTTACTGGGAACACCTAACTGAACATACCTGTCGATAATGCAGTTACACCACCTGTCATTCGGAGAGAAAAGAGGGTTGTTCAAGCAAGCAACAAAAGAGGCAAGCAAAGAAATATAACATCAATAAAAATTTTTAAAAATTAATGCAAGTTAACAACATTCTCAAAGCGCTTTACATTTACTATCTGGTCTAAGCTGAAGCTATTTTAAAATTAAAGAAAATGGCTTTAAAAGCTCCAAAGCTCATATCAAACCGTTAAAAAGCCAAGAATCCCGACCATTGCTTGCTCATCCCAATGTCCCGAACAAGGCTATTCCCCCCTTGGATATTCTTGCGAATAAATAAGCTAAAGCACGTCTCAAATTGAAACGTAAAGCCAAGCGAAAATGCAGGCAAGGCATATTTTGTTGTTGAGAGTAAGCGGTGTCATAAAGAGCCTTATGTTGTGAAGAAAGAGATGAGACATTTCCTATTTGTGGAGGATTTTCGTTTTTCCCCTTATCAAAAAGGGTTTAATTTGGCGGCACAGGACAGATCAAGTGTTGCGTGATACGATGTCACGTCTCCTAAAGATGTCTTACACTTCAGGTTGCTTGTGATGTGTATGACGTATGCAACACTCGATTGTGCCTGGGCCAGAAGTATATTGGTTCCAAAATGTAATGTATCAGCATAGGGGGCGCTGTGGCTGAGCTGTGAATCAGCATTGCAAATCCTGTATTACACAAGCCAAGTCATAGCATGCAGATTTCAACTTCAACGGCCAAACTATGTAGATTTATTTGGACCAAACCCCCTTTTCCAGGCAGTTAGACCTGCTCTTAAGATGACACACCTGCCATCTTCAGGGAAAGATATGAACTGAAAATATTTCGACTCTAATCCAATGCCGACATCGGGATTCTTTGGGAGTACAGGGTACTGGAAAGGGGGTTATCTTGATCAATGTTGTCATTTTTCAGGGGCGGATCCAAGGGGGGCCGCCCCCCCCCCCCCCCATTTTCTGCCGACTTGAATTTTTAAAAGTTTTTCTTGCGAGAGATATGCTAAAGAACGATGATCAAGAGTGTTTGTAATGTGCCCTAAGCCCCCCCTTTCTCATAATCCTGGTTCCGCCCGTTTATTTTTACCATAGTATTAAGGGGTTGTAAGGTGTTGCAAAAAAGTTATGATGCTATCTCGAATAGAAGACTTTCTCCGGGGATCTCAAAGGGGGGTTGGTCCGGCTGCGAAAGGATCAATAGGTTGAACAATTAACTTACGTTCTCCTCCGAGGGTAAGGATGACGAATGTGCACAACAACAAGTGCAGTAATAATCCCATTTTGGTAGAAATCTGAAAAATATAACAAGTGGGATTCTTTGAAGAGGTTAACACTTGTGGCTTACCACACAAAAGGGCCCAGGCTCATGAAAATAGGAATCAGGGTTTCCGCCAGGAGCAAAAAAAAAAAATTTTCAAAATTTTTTTTCTTAAAAAGGGTTATGACCCCTCCTGAGACGTTTTTTGGCCCTCAAACCACTACAATTGGCTCCCAAATGCTCTTATTTTACATATCAAATCATGAAAATTACTCATTTGACAGTAAAACAAACTTTAGTGCTCAAAATTAAGGGGGGATATCCCCCATGAAATATTTTAGGGGGGGAGTCCCCCCCATCCCCCCCTCTGGCGGAAACCCTGAGAATGAATAATTGGTCTCGCCCACCAACTGTCCAGCCAACTTCTTCTTCTTCTCTGTTCAACCTGCCTAAACTATAACTTCATCCTTTGGTGGAGATGCAGTGGCTTGTTGTTTCGAGGTCATGCTCTGTTCACCACAGTTTTTCCTCGACATTGGTGGGACCAAACAACCATGTAAATATTTCCACAAAATTCTTGAAAATTCAGAAATGGTCGTAGATCGGTGAAATTAGAGTACAAGAGAACATCTCTACTAAGGACACCCTTGGACTGGCAAGTGCTGTCCTCAATAGAGAGGTGTCCTGATTAGAGAGGTCAAATTAAATGGAAACATCCAATTTAGGACCAAAACTAGTGTCCTTAGTAGAAAGCTTGTCCTTAATATAGAGGTGTCCACTAAGGGAAGTTCTACTATATTGTTAATCATCAATCATGTCTAGACCAGTTTAACACACGATTTCCATACTAAGCACAACCTCCATTGTGCGTGATGATCTAGAAAATATATTCTGTGGGAGGACATTCTCACAAAGCAGGCCAGACTAGGGACATTAACAAAAGCATTGGAATTCTTTCTTTTATATATCTGCTGATTCAATTGCAATGATAAATGAAGAAAATAACTTTTATGATGGCAGCAGTGTATGCCTGTCAAATATGCGGCTGATTACGACTATAAGCGACTAAGGGGTTACACAGACTGGTCACGTTTTTGCAAGGTTTTTTCTTGAGTATCAACTACCTTGTAAAATACAACTAACTGACTAGATTAACTTACTTAGTTTTCCAAATATGAATCTATCACAAAATAATCCCGTGTATAATCTCTAACGAAATAAACCTCCAAAAGTTGTCCTTAGATGTGAAAGTTTATTTCCAATTGAGCACTGTATATCCAAAATATGAAAATGCGATTCTGCCTCTTAGACTTCTAAACAAGTTATGCTCAAATCGGAAACCATGTTAACGGTTTCACGGGTGACCATGTGACACATTGTGCAGGAAACAACCCAATTAAGTGACACACATGCTCCGCGCTGATCAGATGCTGATCATTTGCATGGAAGAGGAGGAGAGTGATTGAGAATTTTATACAGTTTCCGAGAAAACGTGTAGTTAGAATCTCATAAATCAGGTTGATGATGGGTAATTATGTCAATTTCAGGTTGTGTTGATTGGGAAGAAATTAATAAAATGGTCTTCGATCAATGAAACCAGAGTAAAGGCAAAGGACAGGGACAGAATAATACCAAGTTACCAAGTTTTAGCAAATTTTCATGGATGACAACTGTACTATAAGGCACTGTGTATAACTGCATTCTATTTACCTGAACCACCAGTAAATACAAACGACATATCCCTTTAATGCTGTACTGTTCATAAGGTCTTTGACATGGCCACTTTGAAGGCTATGCGATGTAAAAAATATTGTGGGTAGAGGTGAGAAGCAGGTGACGAGAGAATATTAGTACTGACACACACTGGGCTTGATTCCAGTATGGTCAAGCCAAGCCCTGATGATTCAGCCTTATCGCTTCCTGCAGTTGTTTAAATGACCTTCTACAACAAGAGGAAGGAAGCTATGGATGGGATCATGCCGTGTTTTATTACCTGACCGGGCCTACACACACTGCACCAGGAAGAGAGGCTCTGAACCTGAGCCTGATAAACAATCGCAGTAACATTTTCCCAGAAACAAAAGTGAACCAAGAGTTATGCTCATTAATTCACTGTGAAGATCTCCAAGACAAACATATAGAGTTATAGAGAAGGCGAAGGTTTCTTCCGGGGTCTCCGGTTTCCTCCTACTTACATTACAATTGCCCAATATTGTTTATACAGCTAATATTGTCCTTGTTGACGCTCGGCTATCAACTCAATATCTTTTTTCAACAAACAAAATGATACCTTATTTTACCTCTTTTCAAGTTTAAAACTTGATAAGTCTCTTGTGCGCATTCATCTCATCTAGTGTACACATTTCACTTTCATTTTAAGCATGAAATGAGCTGCACAGTAATTTGACAAAAAAACTGTTGATTCCATCACAAAATGACCTAAAAGAACCACATATTTTACACCAACTGTATTGAATGATAAGTTCTTTTTCAGTTGAAACCAATAAATTGCAGCTAAACCTCATTCCATGACAAAGATACCCCAAATTGCCATACATAAAGTACATCGCCGCATTAAATGATAAGTTCTAGTTCTGCTGAAACCATCAGTGTGGCAGCTGTGGCAGAAAAAGGCAAGCAGATGACACAAAGAGCAGACAACAACAAAAGCACCAAGATTTCGACAAACAAAAAACGAAAACCAGAACATTTCGCAAAAATATTTGAAGAGAAGGCGAATATTTTGACCATTTGAACCAGTCTACATCACCGGTTAACACTTCTGTATCAATTTCATTCAAATATTTTGGAATTTTTCGCCGTAATTTGCCAAAATTGGCAAAATCTGTTGTCAATTTTCTTTGTTGTCACCAATGAATGGCTGGATACTAGAGTCACCTCATAATTGAATGGAACTGGAACACTCAAGTCGAATACCAATTTTCGTAATTCTGACGAATGCTTTAAAAGTATCCAGCCCACCATCGGACTTGCTCATTTAACAGAAGGTAGGCCATACATATTTTGTCTTAATCATCCTATTTGTCTCCAAATTAACGGCCAATTATGAATTGTGTCACCAGGAGTTTTTTGCTGACAAACTCATCTGACAATGTAACAGGAGGCTTATTGCTTTAGTTTGGAGCTACAGTCTACAATGGTGTCAAGCCGGTTGTATCGGGGACCAGAATATTTCTACTTCATAGAATATTTCATTACATACAGTCAGGTGTGATGTACACTGCATGCAACATCATATCATTACCGGCGTCGTAACCCTATTGGATTTTTGCCGGAGGTATGGAGCCCACTACTGTCCACTTCCTTGCCCTGACATGGTATCTCTCAGGTACAAGGGACCACAGCTTTTAGTCCCATACCGCAGACCCTAGAATATTTCTTACGAAATCGGTGTAGGTGTTGTGAAGAGCCATAGCATTCAGAGAACAAAATGATAATGAAATCGACATTGTTGTCTGAAAAAATTCAGTTTGCTGCCAGTGGGTTAATCCTTGTATGATTCATGTCTGCCGGATTAAGGATACAAGATTAAGTCGGGCAGCCACACATGGGAAGTGATACATCATGTCCCGGAAAAAAGACAGCCGATAAGGACACATGAGGATATCCAATAATCTAACACTTTCTAAACTATCGTAGAGTAAATGAAATGGCCAGGGCCATTGTGCTCACCTCATGTGGTGGCAAGATGGATAAAGAGCATGGTATTGTGTCATGTAGTGTTAGGTTTGATGTAGGTCCAAGCAATTACAATTTCCCCAAAATGGCCAATTTACAGTACATTCGACCTCTGTGACCTTGAAAAGTAGGTCAAATCAAAGAAGACCCGGGTGACACATTGAATGGTTGTTAGAATTAGATGTACCTATGATATAAAATTGGTGCCAATCGGGCAAGTCATTACTAGGAATAATGGCATTTTGAAGAATTTAGGATTTGGCCCCCTCCCTGGAGGCCAAACGGCAAATCAGATCGCACCAAACTTCGGTACCCGAGATCACCTGACCAAGGGGTACATGTGTACTTAATTTGTGATCAATAGTCATTGCAGTTAAGAAACGTGCCATAGTTACGGCCTGACGGCGAATTTACGCCATTTGACCTCTGTGACTTTGACAAGAAGGTCAAATTAAAAACCTGTGTGACATATACTGTATGGTGGTTAGATGTACCCATGATATCAAATTGGTGGCAATCGGGCAAGAAGTTAAGGAATAATCACATTTTTAAGGTTTTTGGATTTTGCCCCCTGGTGGTCAAGTGGTGAATCAAACTGGACCAAACTTCGGTCCCTGAGATCACCTGACTAAGGGGTAAATGTGTACCAAATTTGGTATCAATAGTCATTGCAGTTTAGAAACGTGCCATCGTTACATCCTAACGGCCAATTTACACCATTTGACCTCTGTGACCTTGAAAAGGAGGTCAAATCAAAAACCCGGCGGATATATGATGCACCTTTGCTAGAAGTACCTACCATATTTTTTTCAAAATTTCCTGACTACTATTAAAGGAGATATTGCATATTTTCACTTTTAACGTTTGGCCCCCTGGTGGCCAAACCATGAAACGAATCGGACCGAAACTTGGTCTCTAAGGTGTCATTACATAAGGGTACATGTGTACCAAGTTTCAACTCAATAGCTCTAACAGTTACGAAACGTGCCCTGCTAACGGACGACGGACGACGACGGACGACGACGACGACGACGACGACGACGACGACGACGACGACGACGACGACGACGGACGACGGACGCCACGGTATGGGATAAGCTCACCTCTGCTAAGAGGTGAGCTAAAAATGAATGTTTTGTGAGGGTTTATCTCTTTTATTGTATGGGATATTCAATCATGCGGACCACATTTACGTTTTATCTCACTCATTTCCATTAGCTTTTGTAATTCTTTTGTTTAAAAAGATATGTCCAGATAGTGGTACAGTTATAATTGGAGGATTGGCTCCAGCTGCTTCAGGGCAAGAACGCTGTTTAATGGGTGTAATCGCTGGTCATGACTGGCTTGACCTGTGGCGGACAATGACTCATCGAAAAAGTTACAGGCTTCAAATATGATTGATGGGTGGATTCTGTGCTTGTCTGTCATGATTATTACAGTAATCCAGGACATTTATACCGGCAAACAGCCATCAAAGTTATAATCAGAGACTTCATGTTCATTCATATTTTACAAACTATACGGCTAATACCATGATTTTAATAAAGACAAAAGGCATTATCAATTCTGTGCTGATACTAATAATGTATCACTTCAGGATGATCACAAAGATTAAAAAACCAATATGGAAAGTGCGTAACAATGAGATAAATCACCATTTTTTGTAGATTCAGAATGTTAAGTCACGTCTCGCTGAAGTATTTGAAATTTATGATCAATCACAATGGGTAATATGATCTGCTACAGCAAGTAACTGAGAATAATTGGGAAAAAAGTGATGATTGAGTGACCAATCCATCACCATGATCTGATGAAACATGTCGCATATTTTTTCATTTTATTAGTCATTGCTGTAGCCACAGGTTCTAGCCAGTGGATGAGTGGATTGAGTTTAAATTAGGCAATCAACTGGTCCAGTACTGTGCTTCCAAGACATAACTCTTTCACAACCGCACCCGGTATACACCGGGTCCGTACACTGCGTATGGCCCACAGTAATCCGTAAAGCCGGATTATCCCCAAGTTCCATCATCGCCCCAGTTCCTATAAGATTTGGTTGGTTGCACATGAAAAAATGAGCTGGCAGCACTGCACTCGATTCAATGAAGACATCGTCCCTAAGATTGGGTAATTCTAGCTAGTTATACATTGAAACTTCTCATAAGAAAAGCTGGGATCCAGGCCGCCCGGTCTAGGCCAGGTGTGGGCCAAAGGTACTATACACCCTGCGGAAGCGAAAAAGACAATCAAGAAAACACAGACATCTTGAAATCTCAATTGTGCAATTAATGTGATCAGTATCAAAACACTTAATAATAGGTCTACATCCAAAGCATAGTTCAAAGTGTTTACAACACTCCTAACCACTTACGGCCTACAAGCATCAATCATTACTCGATTAATAGCACAATTTTGTCATCGGTGGGTCATAGGCCTAAATTCACTTTGGATGCGCCAAATATGGCTGTGCATTAATTATACCTTTATATGATACAATATGTTTCCTGCAAAGCCGGGCAACAACAATATTACTTTAAATGGATTTTCAGTCTGGGTGGTGTATTTGACGTCAAGTCTGCCTTTTTTAAACCACGTTTAGGGTCGCATATTCAGGACACGTCTTTTAAGACATCTTTTGAAATTTATGCGCATAAACTCAAAAGAAGTCGACATGTATGAAATACTGCTCTCGCTTAACATTTGAATCCATGATAGTCAGGTGAATACGCTGTACATTTTAGTACAGGACCAGTGCATTTTTTATTGCCGACATTGTCATATTTAGACCGAAACAAGTGAGAGCTGAAATTCAAAATATCAGTGAGAAATTTTGATATACATTGTCCACAAAGATACCTCTCCATATTGTGACCAATTTAGAATGAAATTAGCTTAAACGAATTTCAACCATACGACCTTTTCTCATGCACATTTGCATACGAAATAGTAAACAATTGTACAACATATTCTACTTAACTCAGCCTGGAATTATCTTTATAGTATTTCTCTTGTGAGTTTCTTTAGGTTTTCACATCCCATTGTCCGAATTCAGGTCAGACTGACAATTGCCGCTTTTCATGAAATATCATGTAGGATTGATCGTCCAACGTTATTTGTTATTTTATAACACAATTGGCTATAACATCCCAGCCCCAAAGTGTAACCTTCATGTACATTTTATTACTAATGTCTGTAGGCGGTGAGTTCGGCGGTACATTCGGGGTTATGGAATATCACGTTTGAAATGTCCTGCATGAGGCATGCCAACTGGCTTATGCTCGCAATACATCCAGTGTCACCTTGTTCAAAGTTCTATTAATTTATTTGAAATATATTCAGGTTACTCTACAATTATTAAGCAATCTCTTGAAATAGTAGCATAACGTATAGGCAAAGTACTGAGTTTCTTCAGAGAGGAGGTACTAAGATAATCTAAAAATGGTACACAAACAATTCATCAAAACTTCCAGATGCACCCCTGTGATCCTCTAAACAGGATCTGGGGAAATATCTATTTGTCTCACTTATGAAAGGGTGTGACTAGGCTACCATATCCTGACAGCCATCAAAATATCAACATTTTAAAAAGCAACTTCCCCCTTAAGGAAGCTCTTATTCGAAACTGTCAATATGTCAAATCAAGCAAACTGTTATATCTTTGACATAAGCCGAATCATAAATGTCTAAGATCGTTTAGATTCATCGCCAAATTCATCAGATGTGGAAATTACAGAAACGCCATCGGTAATACAAATTGTACGAATGATAATCCATATAGTAATGAAAAGATTAGCCCATCACATTTTCACTTGGCTCATTTATAAAAATAAGCCAGAAATACATGTACGTATTGTAGAATAATTACCCCGAGGTAATTAGTTTGTCATAAAATCAGATCATGACAGTCAATCTCTAGCAATCAATAGGATCGTACCTTGACCAGTCATTTGTAGCTTTTATCATTTGAACTAATCATCTGTAGCTTTTATAAGGCCACACCAAGTTAAAATCTTGGAGAGCGGGCCACCAGGCAAACTAGCCATCCCTTGCCTCTTGCACCCACATTCGTTACGCCATTTGCTAAGCAGTCTTGACCTCGATCTAAAATGGTGCACTTTGCAACAAGATTTCATTTATTGCAAAATGACTTCAATCTAATGGTCCACTTGTCCATTTTGCAACTAGATTTTATTCAATGCAAAATGACATTGATCTGAAATGGTCCACTTGTCCACTTTGCAACAAGACTTCATTCAATTCAAACTGACATCGATCTGAAATGGTCCACCTTGCAACAAGATTTCATTCGTTGCAAAATGACATTGATCTGAAATGGTCCACTTGTCCACTTTGCAACAAGATTTCATTCAATGCAAAATGACATCGATCTGAAATGGTCCACCTTGCAACAAGATTTCATTCAATGCAAAATGACATCGATCTTATGGTCCACTTTGCAACAAGATTTCATCCAATGCAAAATGACATCGATCTAATGGTCCACTTTGCAACAAGATTTCATCCAATGCAAAATGACATCGATCTAAAATGGTCCACTTTGCAATAAGATTTCATCCAATGCAAAATGACATCGATCTAATGGTCCACTTTGCAACAAGATTTCATTCAATGCAAAATGACATCGATCTGAAATGACCTACAAGATTTCATGCATTTCAAAATGGTGTACTTTGCCATAGTTTTTTTTTTGTTGTCTTTTTTACCTTTTTCCACTTTAACCAAGTGAACCAAAAAGTCCAATACCAGACACCAAGGTGATGTCTCGGTTTTTGTTGTCTGGACTTCCAACCTATAGGGAACCGTTTTGAAATTAGGTAACTGTCAATTTGCAATTTGCACATCATACCCCAAGGGCTGTCCTCATCATTGCTGTTAAAACTCATTCGTTACCTAACAAAAAACTTGGCATTGTATGAAAGAATATTTTTCAATGGTGTGAATGGACCCACACTCCACTATAAGATGGTCATTAGGCTGCCTGAATCAGGTAACTGTTAATTTGTAATTTGAAAAAGAAACTGCCAACATTTCCTCAGATCAAAAAAAATCTACAGTGTCCCAGACAACTGGGTGTCCATTTTTGGTTGCTTGTTGGGTAGATGCATCTGCTAGTTTTGGAATAAGTTCATGACCGGGTTGTGAAAGCCTCAAAACTTTAGGGAAATAGGTAAATTTCAAATTGCAATCTGCACATCATACCCCTAGGGCAGTCCACATCATCGCTGTTGTACCTCAAAAAACAACTTGGCTTCAGTGGAAAAAATGGCTTTCCAATCTGCACCAAGGTGGTCGTTGAGAGGAGGGAAAGGGGTAACCTGTCCTGACATCTCATTATAAAAAAGGTTCCATCCCGACTCCTAATCCCATCAAATCCACCACAAGTTTTTGCCTTTGCCAAATTATCCCATTACGCTAAAACGTGAGTCTGTCTCGAAAATCCCAACCATGTTTTGCTCTCTCCAGTTCTGAAAAAGACCATTTCCCTTGTCATTCTTCAGCTGCCTGTTCTCGAATCTGAAAACTTTTACTTTGTAATATTCTTATCATGGCCTCAGGGGGGTCCCATCACCGGTCTCTCACGAAAATCCCCGCCTGGTCTAGCCTAGCGTCCTGAAAAAGACCCTCCTCCTCGTCATTCTTTTGGTGCCTTTTCTTGAATGTGAAAACTGTTATTTTGTAATTTGCTCATCATGGCCCAAGGGCTGTCCTCATCATTGCATTTGTTATCTCACGAAAACAACTTGGCGTCAAGGCGGCACAACCGTTGGACATGACGTTAGAAAATAGCGCCAAAATAGCACCAAATTGCAATGTTGTGTCATTTCGTGATGTGATGACTGGTCAAGCAAAGGTTCATGCTTTGGTCACGACTGCCTCGGTGATTTATGGTGAAATAAGGGTCATGATTGTCTCCGTCCCCTTTTTGTATCCTTTGTGCATGGAGGTGTTTTGTGGGCTCCTTGTAGACTGACTGCAGCAGCCCTGGGCCTCTTAGGGGTGATTAATGATGTGGGATCCAGGGTAGGGATGCATAAAGGTATCGGGCAGAAAGGGTTTTCGTGTATGATAATTCAAGGAGGAAATATCATCTCTGATTTAAAACCATGAGACTTGGGTGGGAATGTAG
The DNA here is from genome assembly GCF_910592395.1 of Lineus longissimus. Classification (NCBI taxonomy): domain Eukaryota; kingdom Metazoa; phylum Nemertea; class Pilidiophora; order Heteronemertea; family Lineidae; genus Lineus; species Lineus longissimus. The sequence goes on from NC_088326.1 coordinate 3,489,563, forward strand.
AAGTTGTCTACCAGGCAATTGAAAAGGCAGAAATTCTCCAACTTCTGGCATACTTTACACTGATAGAATCGATAAATATAATCAGTGTTTCCAACATCTTTAATCAAGTGAAATTATCAAATTATCGAATTGCATCAGTTAATGTGTTCAAAATGTTCTTATTATGACAATCGCATCATGATTAGTTTCTTGATTATCTTCAATCGCGGAAAAACATAAGAATCAACAGGTTAAGAGTTGACCATGACAACCACCATTTTGGCTAGAACTTAAAGTGATACTATGATGTGATTTACAACTTTGCGGAAATACGTCCGTTTTTAATTGTTGATCACAAATGTAAAGCTCAAATTTTCCATTTTTGATTAGATTTATTATAAAATCGCTGAATGCAAACCACCGCGACCGCAAAAATGTTCATGTTGTGACGTCATCAACGAAAACGTCATCGGCGTAGCGCAATTTCAACGGCATCGAAGCGAGCCGTCCGGGCGGGATTAAGCCATCAATTTCTAGAAAATGTGCATTTCGATTCGAAAACCTTACCGATTTATGAGAAAGTGATGTAGTCATTTGTCCAAAACAGCTAAAACTTTATATGGTGAAATTTGACACGAGTTACCCTTTAAACCTGAACCGTATTTACCCTTTAAAATCCTAAACAAAATGAACTTAATGCCAATTTCAAGGGTAGGAGTCTGCTCTTCGTCTTCCGGAGAACAGCCTTCAAGGTTTTAACAGGACATTTACTTCATTTTGAAGGAGTTGTAATTTCTTTAGGATTCTAGTTTTAGCCAGAATGGTCAACCTCTCCAAAGTTACTTATTATCACTGAGCGTTGATTAGGCCTACTGCTGGATACTCAAGCTATCACCACAGTTGTTGCTAAGGATAATGCTAGAAGGGATATTGTCAGATGTAGTCTGGTACGGACCACAAGAGCTGCACGTGTGTTCCAAATGGGGGGGCCTGGGGGCCTTGCCCACAAATTTTTTGAATCAGATGCTCCGAGATGCAATTTCAGGGCTATTCTGATGAATTAAAAGTGATTCTGGAAGGGCGCTTTTTTAAGTATGACTGTTTATCTTCTTTTGATATATCTATTGGACAACGTGTTTTTCTCAGTAAATTGTTTTTCTGTGTGTTTCTACAGCCAGGTAGGCCGGAGTTATCAGCCATTTTTTCATCCGGTGCCCAGCTATTAGCAACAACATTGCATAAAGCGAGTTCTCTTCACCTATTTGATACTCACCTTTTCTCGAATTCCTTAAAATTTACTTTACGAAAGGAAGAACTTTTATCAATCCAACAATAATCTTTTTACCTACCACCAAAACCGTTATATATCCAAGTATTCCAAAAGTACTTTTACTCCGTTACAGATGTTGAGGATATTCCGAGTAACTTTAGAAAAACTAAATTAAATCACTGCAAATAAGTACACAATCATGACAAAAAAGATTTGTTATCCACTGAAGTTGTTGTATAATTACTTACCGCTAACAACAGGGATGTAATCAAATATCGAAATATTCCAAAAATATTCCGTCTCTCCGCACTAGGCGACTCTCTGGGAAGTTGTGAATTGATATTGTAATTGTAACAGATAATAGAGTCGTCTGCCTGCAAAATGGCACATTATCAACCTTTATTACAAAATGGACCTGGCTCGTTAAGTCATGGGAAGAGTCCAAGTGTGATGCACAGGGGTGTTGTGTGGGTTGAGATATTTGTAATCTGAGTCAAGATATTTGGAACCCTGAATAGAGAGTGTCACATTGAAAAGAACTGAAAACATAGTACACTGTGAACAGTGTGTGTATTAGTTTCTTTGTTCAAGATAACTTGAAATGGTCACTCTCTGATTATTTCTAAAAAATATAACCAAATTGAATACCTTTTTTGTAGCATTTCTACATGATTCTTAGTCATCTTAAGGTGAAAATAAACTCAAGGATTCGAAACAAGGATATGAATAATGCACAAAACGAAACCCTTGTCATTGGTTGGGGCGGATTACATAAAAATCCACAAATGATATTCGCTGTACTTGCTATAATATCAACACGGAAAGTGATTTTCCATTTCATAATAACTTGGCACAAGATTACAGTAGAAATGCTGTACATAATGTAAGGAAACCTAGGTCTGTTATCAAGGAATTTGATTTCTGTGGTTCAGTCGTACTTTGCCAAAACTGCTTTACATAATGTACAGCAAACTATACAAATTCTGTTCCACTAGGAGTGAAAATGGGGATTCAAATGGTCTCGCCATTATTAGAACAAAAGTTAGTACATTTTGTTGTAAGTCACATACACAAAAACCTTGATTCTACTTAGGGTGAAAAATCTGGTTTCAACCCATCAAGAAATCACATTGTGCATATTTACTGTACATAATGTACAATAAAATCTGCTCTTTGTCAGCTTGAAATATATTTTCTAGCTGTTCCACCTGATCAAAACAGAGACCATGCACACAATACCTAATTGTTTGTACATAACCCTTTGTCTAGTTAATTTGAACAATGATTTGTTTACTTCTGAGTCAATTGTTTAGAAACCCAAGAAATATGCTGATCCCCAGAGTTCCCCAGAAATACTGTTACACCAAATTGGTTAGGCAATGTTGATATTTATTCTGCTTACAATTTGAGTGTTACTGTAAATGAGACCCTAATGTCAAAGGCAACTCATGAAAAGATTGTGTGTACCCGAGAAATTTGGGGACAAAAAACCCCCGGAAAGATTAACTGAAGTGAAGGTGTCACTGGGAAAAGCTACTCGCCCTATCCCCAGCAGCTGCTATCAGTAAACAGTCAGGTCCCACAAAAAGGGTGAAACACTCAACTACTTCACTGTAATTGGGTCATCGCCCCCCAATTTCGAGGACACAACTTTAAACGTAAATGTATTTGGTGTATTGAAAGGCCTGCATCCTACGTTCTACCAAACTTAGTTCACAGTCTTTTTCGTCGTTTCGGTACTGTAAGACAAAAACTTGCACAATATTTATATTTGGATAATTGTGTCAATGTTTCAGTTATTTAGAAGAGTTGCCTTAAGCCCGCAAAATATTTTGAAGCAAACAATTCATTACAGGTGCGTGTACACAATCAGTCCAGACTAAACACACAGGGTGCCTCGAGAAATATTTCACCCAGAATTCATCGCAAACTACAGGTGTGCGCTTGTTTGGAAAAAAACGATGATTTTTCAAATTTCAAAGATCAAGTTATAGCCTGTTGATTTATATAGTGACCCAATCATGATGACCAAGTTGAGATTCATGAGCCCAATGTGCAGTTCCTAGTCAACGCTCAAAAAGTTGACCAGTGAAAAAATATTTTGGATAATAGACTCAAAATTGTAGAAGTACAATGAGAGACACACACTTCAAGACAGTTGAACAGTTCAAGAGAAATAGTGATGTGCACTTGAAACTATGCCAGCAAGGAAGTATCAGGTTTGAAAAGATGTAACATCCTCTACTTCCTGGCACAAAGATAGTTAGGCCTATTGAGACAATAGGCGTTTTTACACGGTGCGGGTTCAAGCCGGATCGAGACTAGTTCAGGTACCAGCCAGTTTATTTTCCCTCGTGTAAAAGCGAACCTACCGTCCTGAACCCTCCTGGTCCGAGGCGGGTTCCGATCGCCGGTCTCGGGTCGGTGCAGGCCGGTGTAGGCCGGTGGAGGAGGGTTTATTTATGCGTGTAAAAGCGAACCGGCTCTGAGCCGGTTTGCACACGGTACTCGCGTGACGTCATTCGCGGGAATAGCTGCCGTGTTCCTGGCATGAAATTTTCCGCGGAAAGAAACTGCTGTGAAATCTTCAATTTATCGAGAGCAAGAGCTTTCTTTCCATACAAATGCTGTGTACAAAGCAAAAACTCTGCATCTCACCGGCGCCATCGTAAACCATTTTGTATTATTTGTTGTTGTGATATTTTCGTAGCTCCACCGCCAGCAGGATTGATCAGCGCCACCAATTGACGATGTTAGTGACGAACCGGCCTGGAGCCGGATCGAGGCCAGATCGTCGAACCGTCCCCGTGTAAAAGCGAAATGAACCGTCCTGAACCGAACACGCCTCGTGACGGTTCAGGAGGGTTGTCTTGAACCAGCACCGTGTAAAAAGGCCTATTATCTCAACTACCGGTAACGTTATGAATATTGTCTCATTATTTCCTGATAAAGAGAGGTAAATGTGTCGTAGAATGTTTGTTCCATTCCTGACAACTTCTTCCTCTTCTTCAGCATTTGCTCTGCACTTGGAGGTGATTTTCTCCAGGGGGGGGATATTCCTCCTCCAAGGCGGGATGAGCGTTTTTGAATGCCACAACGGATAGGTGCCAATTGGGTTTCTTGGCCTCGTGACTCCAACTACGGCCATCTGACAAATGAAAGCTGGCGACTCTGGGCGAGTTTGCAAAGGACACCATAAACTGACCAGCAAATTGCCCATAATGGCAGTACCGATTGTTTCTTGTTCAAAAAGAGTTAAAATTCCACCTAAACCATCGCCAGCCCATTCCTCAGCTGCAGCCCATATAAAATGTATCCCCCTAGAAATCCTCCGCTAATTGTTGACAGCCTTTGTTTTCGTCTCTCAAGCAGGAAGTTGAGCCAATGGTGCCTTCAGCATTCATTAATAGCGTAGTAATTATAATGATAAATAATGCCCACTCTTTGAATGGGAAACAATAGCCTATTATCCATGATTTAGGAATTCCTCCGTAATGACATCATTCTAGCATATCATTAACTCGTCGAATTGTCGTGGCCATTTCGTGTGACTTGCTTCATAAAGATGTAGATTTCGACATTGTACAGTGTCCACTACTTTTATCCATACCGAGTTCACTGCTTTAACCAGTCCAGAATCCACTACTTTTATCCAGTCCAGCCAGTCCACTATTTTATCCGGTACAGATTCTACTACTTTTATCCATACAGAGTCCACTACTTTTATCCAGTCCAGAGTCCACTACTTTTATCCAATCCAGAGTCCACTATTTTATCAGGTACAGATTCTACTACTTTTATCCAGATTCTGCTAAATTGCTATGGCCTGAAGTAGGCCAAGGCAATTTTGACTGTATCCGAGCACCATGGGAGGCTGCTGGTGATCAGAAGAACTGCTGAAGTTTATGTTCTTGGCAGTTATGCTAGCTAGTGGTGGTTTCTAGTTACCAGGACTTATTGTCCTTGATATCAAGACCCAGCTGTGACAAGTGCGCAGTCGATGGAGCCAAGTGAACTCTTTTGGGAGTCTGATCTTCTTGGAGTTATCCGCAAGGGGGGGGGGTCATGGATATATTCTAGGACGAAGATGAGAACATCTATTTGTCCATAGTGCCCCTGTAGGCCAAAGTGGTGGCCTGTGATCTCAGCGTGATTGCACTTGGTGATGTTGTAGAAGTGCTTCTGGAAACGACTGATGATGGCTTGTGTTGTTTCGCCAACATACTGAACATACTGTAATGACTTCATGTCCTTGGGCAGAACCCTGCAGCACCACCCAACAAACATGCAAAACCTAGACTAATTAATCAACAGTGGAGCTACATGACAGGATGATCAATCAGCTGCCAATCAAACACATCGGATATTCCGTGATGAACGAATGAATTATATCTTGTCATGTCGATTCGCCCTGCCATGTCGCCATAGTATCAATCGCAGTGAGCCAGCCATGACCATTAGTCTGTGAAATTTGATACTTTTCAACACATGCTGTCATCATGTTTAACAATTACAAACGTAATTCATGCAGAGTTTGGGCATCGTTTTGCTCCAGCTCCGAATTCAACACTGAGAGTGAGCTACAGTCATCAAATGACAACTTCCACTTATTTGAACTGCCCAAAGTTTTCACATTGATATAATTGATACCAAGTATGCACCTAATTAACCTTTTTTGGGAACATCTTTTTCACTCTTGAGCTTCATTTGGGGACATTTTGTTGTGGCAAGCCATCGAAGTCAGTCAAAATTTCAGTGGCCAAAATTTGAAGTACGTCTCTGATTCTGTGTCTCCACATGAAAATGACACATTTGGGCGTTTCAGGCATTAGTTTGCCATTTTGGTGCAGAATTAAGCATTTTGAGGTGCAGAAAAGGCTTCAGGGGGTCAATTACCCCTAAAAAAAATTTACATTAAAAAAAATTTTTTTTGTCATTTTTTTAAACGGTGTGAAACCATGCAATTGAAAGGCCTGATAACATAAGTGAGGCCAATTTCAGCAGAGCTTTGATCGAGTGTATTTTAGGAACGATACAAAGTCCTGCTGGAGGAGGATCATGAGTTGTCACCGTGACACATTGTTCTAATCCTCAAGAGGCGGATCATTCATCTATCTCGGGTCTTGCTCTCGACCGCTGAATCCTTGTTGACAAAATTAGTCATACCAACACTTGCCGCAATGAAGCTATCCTCATTTTAGATGCAACCCTTGTCGTGATGACTCTGGTGACACAACAGGTTTCCAATGCATTTTCATCAGCAATTTAGATCTCCTTATCGATTACCAACACGACCACAAGAGTCATGCGGTCATCAAGGCGGTTGCCGAAACATCATGACCAAATTTAATCCCGACTGCAACCGGATATATTTGATCATCAGGATTGGCCATTACATGCATTAAGTATCCCGTGTGTCATCTTCTCTAACTGCTAATAGTAATCAACCCCAACCCCAATGGGCTTGCTATTGCACAAAGTTCGAAGTATCTCATCTCCAAGTGTCTCAACACCACCACCACCACCACCACCACCACCACCACCACCACCACCACCACCATACAAACTCATGTCACAATTTGGGAATTCTTCATTCAGGAGCTGATCCAGGGGCCGGAAAAAGAGGATGTTCGCACTGCCTTTCCTATCAAATTCCTGGTGTGGTCCAAAATATCATGGTCAATTTCAAAGATATTTCATCGTTTAGGGGGACTTGCATCCGTTGCGCCCTCCCCCCCCGTCTTTGACCCCTGCCTGTCATTCTACATGCAACTTTCGACTTGATGATTCCAGCGTCCCTCATTCCATTCTCATCAACAAGTTACATCGGTCACCAAGACGGTAATTGACACTGACATCGGCCGCCACGACAGATTCTGCTAACGACCACATTTTATTCCAAAATTCTCAGCAGAACCGGATACACACACACAGTGTGTCATTCTCTCTAACTGCATCAACTCATTGATAATCATCCCCAGCTGGCCAGCTTTTACACCAGGGTCTCATTATGGGCAAGTGTCCCCCACCCCGTGCCTCATCATCAACCAAATTGTCACATTCTGTCTCCCAACTGACCCTAGTGGACATCAAAATCGACCAACATCAATCAATTTAAGGAATTGAAAAATCTTCTGAATCATCACGCAAATTTTGTAACGGTTTCAATTTAGCCGTGGGGAGCACCATCTACATGTCTCTGAAAAACGTGTTTTCGTGCAAATTTGGCATGATGTTCTGCCCCAATCCCTCCACAGAGAGCCGACTCCTGCATGACCAAAAAGTCAAATACGGCCCACGTTTTCAAATGTGACATTTCGTGGGTGACATGAAGAACTAACAAGTCATTTCCAAAGAGCGGGCTACATACGATTCATGATGTCACTTTTCACGCTCATGTTGCATTTTGGAGCATAAGTCAGTTAACTCGTGACAAGTGACAAGTGACAACAGGAATCATATTATTCCAGCCAACTTGCCCAAGAGTAATTGATCAGCCCATCGAGAAACCCTGTGAATCATCAGTGGGACTTTTGTAGCGGTTTTAATGAAAAAAAGAGAAGTTGTTGGACTTCTAAAGCAGTTTCAATTGAGTACACTCTCATATCAGTATAAAATATCCCACAAATGTATTGAGAATACTGTCCTCATTTAGGTGGAACAGCTTTGTCGATTGTCACGGACGAATATGAAAGTGAGGCTGGTTGTCATAGCGATGACTTAACACTCATCAGCTGCGCCACTAAGGACATGCGAGGATACACATACATGGACTAGTGATCGGTATTGAACTTGCTTGACTATCGCTGAATGTACAATGGACCATCTGTACATATGATTAAACCTCACCAGCAGGTCAACCACGCCTTGATGATTTGCGCAAGTGACAGCTTGACATCGATGTAAATGTCGATTGCATGTATCGAGAACGATTATGCATAGTGAAACTTCCCTTCATGGTCACCTGTTAGCAGAACACACTCTCTCTCTATTCAGGACACTACTTTTGGCCTTGGTGGGTTCCACGTGATATGACTACTGATATGACTCAATGACAACAATACTTACTGCACTAAGGCATCCACCACAAACTACGAACGGTGTAGCCCTTTAATAGAGGTCAAACATTCGAAGAGCTAATTCTTCTTCTTTTCTTCTTTCGTTCACCACGTTTTAGACAGTCAGTCCGGATTTTATCATAAAGTCAGTGGTCCTGCGTAGCTGCTGGAGATCTCCATATAACTCAGGTCATGGATTCGTGCTCCCTCTGGCCAGGTCTCCTTCCTCAGGTCTGCAAAACTTGAGCATCTTCCCAGTATGTGCTCAGCAGTCATGGGCTCTTGGTTGCATATGCAGGTGTTGCTCTCGCAGAGCGAATTCAATTCTCTGTGTCTTCCATCCGTGGGTCGGTGAGGCAAGTTGACAATGCTCTAACATGTACAGGGTGGACAGGAAGTCCATACCAGCTGCAGCCACAATAAACATCATCAATAGGTCCATATAAACTAATACTATAGTTTCGTCAATCTAAGACCATTTCTCATTATTCAAGAAACAAGAGATAGATGCACATTGTTGTTCGATGCTACCCACATGTCTAATTTGGATAGACAATGGGTTTGTGACATCAAGTTGTCCAATTGTCATCAGGTCATGGTCTGGCTTCTGAATTTCGTCGTAATTGAAGCGGTCTTATATCGATGAAACTAGAGTAACTAGACTCATTGATAACCTGCTTGTCGGGCAGAACATCTCCTATGTGTTCATGATTCGACAAAGCATCAAAAATGTATTCACAACACAGTAGAGTTGTGTCTTGTATTAAATGAAATGGCCAGGGCCATTGTGCTCACCTCATGTGGAGGAAAGATGGATAAAGAGCATGGTATTGTGTCATGTAGTGTTAGGTTTGATGTAGGTCCAAGCAATTACAATTTCCCCAAAATGGCCAATTTACAATACATTCGACCTCTGTGACCTTGAAAAGTAGGTCAAATCAAAGAAGACCCGGGTGACACATTGAATGGTTGTTAGAATTAGATGTACCTATGATATAAAATTGGTGCCAATCGGGCAAGTCATTACTAGGAATAATGGCATTTTGAAGAATTTAGGATTTGGCCCCCTCCCTGGAGGCCAAACGGCAAATCAGATCGCACCAAACTTCGGTACCTGAGATCACCTGACCAAGGGGTACATGTGTACTTAATTTGTGATCAAAAGTCATTGCAGTTAAGAAACGTGCCATAGTTACGGCCTGACGGCGAATTTACGCCATTTGACCTCTGTGACCTTGACAAGAAGGTCAAATTAAAAACCTTTGTGACATATACTGTATGGTGGTTAGATGTACCCATGATATCAAATTGGTGGCAATCGGGCAAGAGGTTAAGGAATAATCACATTTTTAAGGTTTTTGGATTTTGCCCTCTGGTGGTCAAGTGGTGAATCATATTGGACCAAACTTCGGTCCCTAAGATCACCTGACTAAGGGGTAAATGTGTACCAAATTTGGTATCAATAGCCATTGCAGTTTAGAAACGTGCCATCGTTACATCCTAACGGCCAATTTACACCATTTGACCTCTGTGACCTTGAAAAGGAGGTCAAATCAAAAACCCGGAGGATATATGATGCACCTTTGCTAGAAGTACCTACCATATTTTTTTCAAAATTTCCCGACTACTATTACGGGAGATATTGCATATTTTCACTTTTAACGTTTGGCCCCCTGGTGGCCAAACCATGAAACAAATCGGACCGAAACTTGGTCTCCAAGGTGTCATTACATAAGGGTACATGTGTACCAAGTTTCAACTCAATAGCTCTAACAGTTACGAAACGTGCCCTGCTAACGGACGACGGACGACGACGACGACGACGACGACGACGACGACGACGACGACGACGACGACGACGACGACGACGACGACGGACGACGGACGCCACGGTATGGGATAAGCTCACCTCTGCTAAGAGGTGAGCTAAAAAGGTCACAATTTCAAATCATATAGGTCAAGTCTTGAAATTTTATACAGTACTACACCCTAAAAGTGTGCACACTCGAAGTATAGACTGCTTCAGACCTCCTCACGTGCTTCAGACATGCCCCCTTATGAAGAATAGAGAGGAATACTGGCCAAAGGGCATCACCCTGACCACAAAGCTCTGGGGGCTCTGTACCTGCTCCCTAATGAAGAATAGAGAGGAATACTGGCCAAAGGGCCCACTCTGACCACAAAGCTCTGGGGCTCTGTGGTGAAACTCTCTAGGAGAGCTGACTTTGTTACCGATCAGAGAAGGAAGAAAAAGAAGACCTCCTAACAATTGATATTCTCTCAACGTTTTTCACTTGTCACTGATCACTATTTTTAGACAGTTATTCATTGCCAATTTGCATGAATGGGGAAATCCATGGGCGGTCGATTATCGCTTCCTACCTGACTCAGTATTGAAATAATTGGTAGTTAGCCTGTAAGATTAAGGACGCTCACGACAGTCTCATTTCTCATGGTCTTTTCTTTAGAATGAAACTACAGTGGAACCTCCCATAGCAGACACCTCTCTAACAAAGACACCCTCTTTATTAAAGACACCAGTCCATAATTGGTTGTCGAACCATCAATTTGACCTATATAATCAGGACACCTCTCTAATAAGGACAGTACTTGCCAGTCCTTTGTGTTTCCTTAATGGAAGGTTCTTCTGTATGTCCTCTGTGGTGCACTCACGACAATCTTATATTCTACGATAAAATTACGTTAATGGTCAATACGTCTGTCTCATTTCGACCGGAATCTATCCATTCGACTCAGATTGTCTGATCATCAGCCCATAAGATATCTACTCTATAATTGTCTATAATCGATCGAAAGGCAGGTAAAGACAAGGGACATTATCTACTTAGGGGCAGACATAATGCGTCTCGGTGAGTGCAGCAACCAGGGAACAATAAAATTTATCATTTCCCTTGGGCATGTCATGCTAAGTAATCTTCCTTGAATGAAAACCCCAGTAATTATTGTCTTTAGCAGACTATATCGACTGATGGCTGCACCTCATTTACTGGAACACCACAAGATCCTCATAGCCTAGTGGTTGACACTGCTGGCTACCATGCAATTACCCTGGTTTGATCCCTGAGAGAACCCAGGGTTGTATTTCTGGATGAACTGGCGTGGCTTTCAAGGAAATAAAATTCCTGGCTCTTCACAATCCTTCAAATGAGAGACAAAACTGAGGTTCCTTGTATCTTCTGTCAATGCCTGGGCAATCAAAAGTCCCCACCAAGTGAAAAACATGAGTAGCTTGCGTGGACTCTACCTCTGGTGAAAACAGAGTCCCTAGGCCAATAAACCCAATTGGCACCTAACCATAGTGGCACAGAAAATGCTCATGGAGGAGGAATACTCTCTGGAGAACACCTCCAACTGCAGAGCACACGCGAAGGACTGGTTCACCAGTTAGCGAAGTTCTTACAAGTTCTTAAGCCTCTGAATGTCATTAGAAAGTTACATTAGGGAGACTGATGACAGCGGCTGTTCCAAGAATGAACATACAGTCAGAGGTCAAGGTAATCCCCTGTGGTCAAACCATTTGTCACACAATCAGGAATGCAAATATCTGACTCAGATGTACGTCAAATCCATGATCATATTATGTCCCAAGTATGTGACAAGAAAGACCAATTCTGCCACTGAGTCTGTCCACGAAGGTACCTACAAAAGCACCATCAATTCCTTCCCCATGAATGAAACTGAAACGAAAATACCTGACTCAGTCAATCCATTGATCGTTAGCCAGAATAGGATGTCCAACTAGTGACCAGGGAGAGACAAATATCACCAGTCAAGCAAGAATGCCGCACGGCACTTTGTCATGAATTTGGGCAAGAACCCCCTCGAAACGCCCGGTTCGAATATTCCATGGAGGTACCACAGTGTATCAAGATCAGGGAGTTTTACAGAAATAGCTTATAAGTTTCCGCCACCACTTTGGTTAAAAAGTCTTTTCTGGTGATCTCGTACTAGATTAATAGCGTCTTGTTCACAAATGGATAACAGCCACTCGAATTAAATGAAAACCAGCCAACAATAGTCTGCAGAATGGATTAAAACCCACATCATCCACTGAGCAAGTGATTCACCACCCATCACGATTGATAAAGATTTCAAACATGTTCAAACACTTTCCAAGTCGTTTTCGTTTTGTTTTGACAACTTCACTTCAAATAGCTGCCGGCTTGGAAGGTTTAAAACGGAACTTTGATATCTGTGCTACCTGCCTACAGCTGTTTTATTGGTAGATTTGCTGCAGCGATAGCCATGGGTTATGACCAACCCTTTGGGGGAATGGTGGTGATAAAATGGCTGGAGTGGTTTTAATTTTAGCAATTGCAGATGAGCGTGGTGAAGCTAAAGATACCACCCTCTCCACAACGATGGCCATAGGCTATACAGATTGAGCATTTTAGCTATCATTTCCTCATGCCATGATTGCGGTGAAGCAAGAGGATGACAGTAATGTAATGTAATGTTTATATTTATATAGCGCTAATCAGTAAAGACTGCTCAAGCGCTTACCCTGGTCTCCACAGAAATCAATCGGGGGTTTGAAGGAGCAACCAGAAGGTGCTCACTTGAACTCGACCAGCAGGGGAACTAAGCAGTGACTCGGCCGGGAGTCGAACCCACGACCTCCTGATCATGAGGCCGATTCTCTTCCACTGCGCTACCGCTGCCCCCTGCCCCCCCCCCCGCACAACTCTCATACCTGCTATGCCTGACCATCTGGGTTAAGTTTAAAGTGCAAATTCTAACAATCTTTCCCCAATTTTTAAGAGTGAAGTAGGATGCTGTCCCCTGCAATAGTAACAGGCTCAGTTATGACCCGCCCGGGGAACGTATCGCAGGTGATAAAATAGTTGTGTCCAAGAACAAAACCAGCATTTTATTAACATCACAGGTCGAGCAAGATGAAAGAACTACACCGTCTTAAGGAATAGATTGGTCTGTGTGGCCTTTGAGTACAGCAGGTCATAAAATGGTTGAGCTGGCTTGAAGTGTCGAAGGCAGAGTCATGAAAACGTTGTTTTCGCATTCAGTTCAGTTCAGGCTTAAGGTTAAATGACCACACATGCTCCCACATCAAGTTTCCCTCTTAGAAACTGATCACTTAAAGGGACAACTTCACGAACAACAACAGGTGAAAAATGGTCTACATTTTCACGAGCTTGTAAAGAGAAATGATTCAGTGACACAGTCTGAAGGTATTGTAACAGAACACTGCAACATTCTCAAATGAGAATGCCTCACACAATTTCAGCAAAATCTCAAATTTCACAAAACCCAGTTACTAATCCCAAGAGGCAATTTAATTACTTCCCACGCAGCGCATTTCACTTCCACTGACGAAGATTTTTTCCTAGAATGAAATTAACCTGATACCTGTACCTAATGAACTCAACCTTGGAGCAAAATTAGAAACTTTAAGTTAGCGTTTGGCTCATTAACTCATTAACCTGTCAATGAGCAGCTTTCAAAATGTCAGTTTTTTACAAAAAAGTTTTATGATGGTATATAGCTGTGAAACGGGTTAGTAATCCACACTTTGGAATCACCATCCCTCTTTTCTCATCAACAGTTATTTTTGGAGAGAAATGTGAACTATTTTCGAAACAAATACTAATTCATTTTAGAGCCTGTGTTTGCAATGCGATATATGCTTGGCCATGAAATGGCTTAACATGCCATAGATCATGCTCATCTCTGTGGCAAAAAAGTGCTTGGCACAGAAGATTTGGGAGGCAAATGCAGTATGGCAACCAGAACTGGAAAAAACTGTAATTGAATCAGAACTTTATGGGTTAACCATTTTTCATGACTGACTGTAAACCTGGAAAGATTCACGACCATTTATTTCACGGTTTTGTTAAATCATATTTTTTCCATGCAACAGTTATATCAATAAGATTATCTTTTTGGTGGCGGCATATTTTTGCGATTATCTGTAAATGTGAAAATAAAAGGCACACGAATCTTCATGGGTTTACAGTAACGTCCTTCAAACTCAAGGCCATTTTAAACATAATTACAGCGCTTAATTATCAGTCTCATCTGCCCACTGAAAATAGCAAATTAACTTTTTTGTTTTTGATGATGCTATTTTTATTGGCTCATAAGGCATGGTTGTCTATCCCCTAAACAACTGTCAAATTCACCATTTTACAGATTATGAAAATACGATTCGTATCGTTCACAATTTTCGTGTCATTTATGATTAGTATTTATGTCAAGTTTGACAACCAATTTAACCCACCATAGGCTGAGGTGTCACTTTATGCGTCAAAGTGGCCTTACAGGAATCAGATTGGTTTTGATATTATAAGCTTTGATGTCAGAAAAGTCAAGTTTTGCCATCTGCATCAAAGTTTGGAGAAGATGAGAGTGGTAGGCAATGGGGGTTCTTTTTTTAAAGTAGTCATCACCAAGATATGGCCAACACCAAAAATGCTCATTTTGAAGACAAGCCACTTTACACAATCGTCTTCAAATAGATCTAGATTTGCCATTCTTTATTCTGAAATCCCAGGCTCGTGCAAAAGGTTGATCCCTTCTCCCCCATGTGGCGTCTCTGAAAAACTCATTTTTCACACAGATTTAAGACGAAAAGTGGTGAAGTGACTTGCCCTTCCCCCACCCAGCGCAGAGCCTAAATGTAAGACTAAAAGTTTAATATGGCTCTGAATAATCTGATATTATATATGGCTGGCATGGAATTTGGTGGTCGGAGGTGGCTGTGCCGAAGGCGGCTCCCCTCCCCCACCCAAAAGAAGAATGTATTGAATCTGGCCCTGTCTTGAAACTACAGTGGAACCTCCCTTAGCAGACACCTCTCTACTTTTAAGGACAGCACTTGTCAGTCCTGAGGGTGTCCTTAGTAGAGAGGTTCTACTGTACTTAGTATCTCCACCCTGTAACAGCTTTCATTCAAGGTGAAAAGTTCAATCACTCTTTTATATTTTCTAAATCAATGTGTTTTGTGCTTCTAAAATTTCAAAATAACACAAGTCTAAACACGAATTGAAGCAAAAAAAAACAACCATCAAGCGTATTCAACCATGTGTGTGTAAATCCAACCTACATGTTTGACTTCTACCATGTCGATTTCAATCAATAATATGTATAATCATCGTTTCAATACATTATCGTAGGTGAAACACAAGGTTATTTATTTCATCTGGCGATATCCAGTGGCAGGCCTAACTTTGAGATTTTACAGTTCATATCTTCATGTGATAACCCTCCTCCCTCAATGCTTGTCATTATAGTGGTACCTTTCTATTAAGGACACCCTCAGGACTGACAATTGTTGCCCTTAATAGAGAGGTATCTTTTGATCAGAGAGGTCAAATTTAATGGAAATAACCACTTTGGTACCAAAACCAGTGCCCTAATAAGGGAGGGTCCTTAATAGAGTTGTGTTCACCGAGAAAGCTTTTTGACAACCCACTTGAAATTGGAAGTTCTGAAAGGTTTGACATCATACTGGAAGAACTGGGTCAAACATACTGGAATATCATCATGATATGCCAAAAGGGAAACAATGCATTGCAACTGTGTAAAATCATTTTGTTGCTATAGTAAATTAGACAAGCAAAAATTCATACCACAAAATTTCAAAACCGATATCTGAAAATTTCCAGGTTTTTGAAAACATTGACTCAAATGTTATACCTAGAAATTGTCAACTAACAAGCCATTTGACATGATAATTATATACGAATGACAACGTGTAATGTACATACCTCACAACCTGCAACGCAACAGCGTAATTTATCTTGCTTGTAAGCGTAATCCAATGAGAGTCCGCCGAAGTTTCTGATAATCGTGTCACAAAAAATAGTATCCTGTTCTACGTTTGAAAATTTCGAATGAATCGATTGAAACGTTACGAGAATTGTACTCCCAGGATGTAAAACACAACAAGAAATATTTAACGACCTCTTCACAACGCGATGTGCGACAGTGTAATATCGCTCTCAAAATGCAACCAGGTGTTACAGAGAACCATATTCTAGTATATGATTCAGACTGATTCACTCCGGCATGCATGGGCGTCCGCGTTAACTAGCGTGGAATCGTTGAAGCGAAACTACTATGAGGGTTTCCTGTCGCGTTACACGCTCAATAATAAAATGTAGAACATGCGCCCAATCATTTTTGTGTTTTAAGCAGCATTATCGTTTTTCATTCGATAGTTTCATTAGTCGCTGTGGAACGGGTGGGTGGGTATAAAAGAAAGACTTAACGGGGTGGAGCCCGCATACAGCTGAGTCAGCCCCTGTTTTAGCGAACGCGGTGTTTTGTGATATATGAAAAGTGCGACAGACCAGGACAATTCAAAGGAAGGACAATTCAAATGAAAATTCTCGCTTTAATAGGTGGTTTTCATGCATATCGCCAGAAGGAAGTAATTAAAAGTGGCGGGCATGACCTCTTTTCCCTTTGAAAAATTTGTATCGTTGAGCATTTTGATGCAATATGGCCATGAAACAGACCGCGACCTGATAATACTAGTTTTTTTAGTCATTCGATATCCAAATTTAAGACTTCAGAGGTTAATTTGACGAATATTGCCCAAGGGAAATAATCAAACATGGATAATTCTGCCTTATTTTATCACTGAAATCCAGTTGTTCGGCAATCAATACCATACTTTATGCAATATGACGGCCAAGGAGACCGGAACCCGAGACATGAGCCTTTTTTTCGAGACATGCATTATTTATGCATGTCCAGGTAGAATTAATTAACACAGGAAGTCCATGCATAATTCTCGCATTGACTCATTAGGATTTATAGAATTAACCCTTTGGAACATGTATGGTCAGTATGGTCCGATGGAAGCGTGGCAAGTGATGACTCATCGAAAATGAAACAAAATGCCAAATTGCTGTCGATGTCGTGTTGCACTCTTAAAAATAAAGAAAAAGAGGAAACCACAGAAATGCTCAACTAAAATCGCTGATTGCATCCAAATCGGCCCCTGGAGATGAGAGACAGCATGTTGCTGCTGTTGACCCTAGAGCAGCAAGATGAGACCGGTCATCAATCATAACTGAATTAGCCCCACGATGAAATGCGGGATGAAGCATGGAATAATGAGTTATGCATCGGAAATGATGCGTCGTCGAGGGACTTGAGGCCAAATGATCGGGAAGTGATACTGCTGGTAATGTGCGATGCGAGTTATTGGGATGGTGTGTGATGCCGCCTAATCTGAAAACATCCCGCAAGATCATCAAGCGATTTAGTAACATATTAACATGATGGATTGCTGTTGGGCACTTCAAGCAAAGAACTCCCAAATGAATCTGTACATGTAGCCATATTCTTTCAGGACATGTGAATGTTTTCTGTGACCATCTGAAAACGACTTTCAGGGTGTATATTTTGGCGTGGTAGTCATAGAAATAGAAATATCAAATATCCATGAAAATTTCCGATGGAGAGCATTAACCCTTTCAGTGCCAGGATGTTTCTCGGCATGGAATGTCCCCTCGTCCCTGGTCTTGGCCTCTGGGCGTATGGTGGTTGCTAGCTGTATCCTGCGGTGGATTTTTAGTGATATGTCAGCTTGGCTTTTACTTTTCCTCAGAGGCGGTGATTCCAGTTACCTCGTCATTTTAGTTGGCGACTTGTTGTTTTGCCCGAGGCCCCTCCTGTGTCTGGTGTTAAAGGGGTGCACCGTTCGTATTCACTGGCCCCTCAGGAAAATAGAAATGCAGTTATACACAATGCCATAGTGAAGTTATCACATATGCAAATTTGCAGAAATTTATAGTACAGAAGAACCTGCCTTAGCGGACATCTCTCTATTAGGGACAACCTCTCTATTAAGGACACTAGTTTTGGTCCCAAATTGGTTGTTTCCATTCAATTTGACCTCTCTAATCAGGACACCTCTCTATTAAGGACAACACTAGTCAGTCCCAAGGGTGTCCTTAATAGAGAGGTTCTACTGTATTTGTATATCTGTCTACCCAAAAACAATGTTGAAATTTAGATTTAGATTGGACACTTTCAAATTTTTGACGAAACATGCTCCCTTACTTTGCACCACCTCCAGCTTCTTTTATGTCTTAGTAAAGGTTGATTGGTTCACGTCCCACACAGTGTCAGCATCACTGAGCTTGGACCTTTTTATTAGAAGGGGTAACAAAGTTGGTGATATCGAAACGAATGACATAGGCAGCGTGATCAGGGATCTTATACTGATGAGAGACAGGGGTGACTATCACCTCTTTGATAGAGATGAGCTGTCAGATGCTATTACGCATCTAGCATGCGAATGATAAGTTGACCTTTGCCCCCCCCCCGCGGCAGAGGATCCATGAGAATTTTTCTTTCATAAATAGACTTTGATACATGTATTTTGTTTTTACGTTCTTGTCTTGTTCAATGCACCTTTTCTTGTAAGCGCACATTGCACAATACTGTAAAATGTACAAGAGTACGATAAATAAACTACATATATATATATTCTGAAGAAGTCACTCTTCCTAAAAGCATACTTTGCTGAACCCAATAGGACAAATTAGGGTGAATCGAGTTTGTGACAAAATGTTGCATGGTGACAACCAGGATGTTGCACTGAATGCCAGATATCAGATTATTTATGGTAAAAAGTTTGCCGCTGTATTATTTGCCCTCCAAAATGTGCGAAGTTATGGATTGTTTTGGTTACAAACCAACCGACATTTTGGCCTCGGCGAAGAGATCGATATCATTTTCCGACCAACTTTATCCGTCGTTACAGCATCTTTCTTAAAGCATCGGTAGTACGCCTCAGAGAAATCCTAACGACACAAACTAAACTTGGCATTTTCTCCATCAGTTAGGCCTTAAGACTTCAGCACAAGTTAAGGTTAATGCCAGCGTTTAGTGACAAAACTGGTTTTGAAAAACTTGGCCCACATCCTTCACGTTTTCCTTTTGTGGGAGATACATCTTGTGACAAGGATTAGACTTCAGCAAGTTAAGTTAATGCCAGCGTTTAGTGACAAAACTGTTTTCGAAAAACTTGGCCCACATCCTTCACGTTTTCCTTTTGTGGAAGATACATCTCGTGACAAGGAAATCTTCATGAAATCTTCATGACATTCCATAGTCATTAGTCATGTGAATAACTTTTTTCCAGACAGTCACATTTTGTGAAATTCGTAACGAGACATGATCAATTAATTTCAACTCCGGATCTATCACGTCTGCTGTGGTTGTTTTATTTCAATTGCGCTCTTGAGATTCTGGTGTTATGATAGAAGTGGTCAAGATTGTATTTCTGTCGAGCGGTGGATTTTGGAAGGGGGGTGAGGTACACAGGCCCTTTTCATTGGAGAGAAATGATTTTTCAAAGCACCTTTTTTAAAAAACAAATTTCGCTTTAACATCTATCAGATTTTGTAACTATCATCAATATCCCGCATAAATTTTAAAGTGGTCTGCATCGTGCGGATACAGACCACTTTAAAAATACCTTGTACCCAGGTCTTACAGGCTTTTTAGTCCTATACATTCACGCTCATGGATGGTCATATGGGCCCTGGATCCAAGGCCCCTTTTTGAGTTTAATGGCAGAATTTTGCAAAAATTAACCAAATGTTTGAAAAACCATGAAGCGGTTGGAATTTTGAGCTGATTTTTGCATGCAGCATCTGTACGACATCAAAAACTACATTGGCAGTGTTTTATTGGTTCTGACATCTCTGGATATCAATTATAACAATATATCATTTTGGGTAATTTTTGGATAGATTTTCAGGGCAAACACGAGCAACACTAAGATGCTGAAAATTTGGGAACGTAATGATAGATACATAATCTGATTGACGCTAAAGCGAAATATCGATATCAATGCTAATTAACCATTTATTCTTCCAAATATCATGAAAATACATTTTGAATATGTTCTCAAAATATCAACATTTTTGGAAAATTTTCTTTATGACATGAAAGACAATGTCATCCAAGCACTGAACCAAGATTTGGGGTGAAAACATCGAAGTCTAGTTGATTGAGAGGGAATATCGTTTTCGTGATATTTTGAAGAATTACTGCCAAACCAGCATTGATATAAAAATTTCGCTTTAACATCTATCAGATTTTGTATCCATCATCAATATCTCGCATTTTCAGCGTCATATCACGCACAGTTAGCGAATGCAGACCACTTAAAAAATACCTTGTACCCAGGTCTTCTGTGTAAAATCACCAACAATCCAAACATCATTTTCTACTGAAAGAGACTTTGGAATCCGATTTCTTCAAGATTGCACCTTTGATGTTCTCTGGGTGGTTCCCAAATTTTCGTATCCTTCATTGCTGCCAATATTTGTGGCATAAAACAGGGACTCCCTTTAATCAGCATGTATATGTCACACTTTTGTGAAATACAGTTGAACCTCTCTATTACGGACACCCTGGGGACTGACAAAGTGATGTCCTTAATAGAGAGGTGTCCTGATTAGAGAGGTCAAATTGAATGGAAACAACCAATTTGGTACCAAAACTAGTGTCCTTAATAGAGAGGTTGTCCTTAATAGAGAGGTGTCTGCTAAGGGAGGTTCCACTGTAGTTTTCACGATTAAGGCTAGTTCATGACCCACCAATATCATGCTCTCCAACAATACAATCTATTTCCAATATTTCGTCTCGATACTGGACCACCCAAACATCAACTGTTCGACAGTTGTCCTCTTTCATGCGTAGCAATAAACTAATCGTATTGATGAAATAAAAGTGCCAAATTTAGGACCAACATGGTTCGCATATGACTCCCTGCAGTATCACAAAGTTGGCCACCACAGGGAAAAGCACCAGAATTGGCCAATTTAATGAAATAATACTGAAGAGCTGTTTTTAGAATTTAGCATCAAAGGATGATCATGTAAAGGGATAAGAGTATCCATTATCAGTCATGGTTCGGTCAATTTGATAGAATAATACAAAGATACCCGTTTAAAACTGGGTGCCGGGACTGACAATTATGTGAAATAATGCGAAAATATCATTCTAGAACGAGAATCATTGACCCGGCCCCTAGCAGTGTTGCCACAGATCCTCTCAAATCAAGTGCTTTCATTGTCAGACCGATTCTCTTTATTATACTGATCAAAAGTAACATCCCTGTGCAATACCAGTCACTGCATTGAAGGCTGCTAAACTCGTACGCCTGAAATAATTTCTGAAGCTTGGACCTTTGTGACCTTGAATGTAGGTCAAATATATGACCTGTATGATATACAATGTATCATCATGAGATGGACACATGATAAAAATTTCATGATAATTTGACCACTGTTTAAGGAGTTTTAGCAGTTTTTGTGTTTTCATACTTTGCCCCCTGGTGGCCAAACTAAGAATCAGATCAAACCAAAATTTGGTCTGGAAGGAGATTTTGCCTAGTGTTAAACATGTGGGAAGTTTCAAATCCATAGCCCTTGCGGTTCTTAGGAATAGGTGCCCCGCTAACGGATGACAGATGATGACGACAAATGACGACAGCCAACAACAATGGACGACGGCGGGCGCTCTGGGACGGCTATAGCGCACAAGATGAGCCAAAGAAGCTCCAGTCCAAGAGGGTTAAATATGGCACCCACCCAGTATTTGTCTATCCACTCAAGTGACCACGAAGATGAGTCAACTATCTGCTTAAAGCTACCCATTCATAACTGGACAATGCTCCCACAGAAACGACCCCACTCTGACCTCATGCCCATTTTGCAAATCTCGAATTTTGCACAAAGCTGTTTCACTTGGTTGAGTAGTCAAAATCTAATGAAAATTAGTCCAAATATTGTCCTTCTGTGCCCATTTTACAAGCCATTATGACTTAAATCAACAATACTTGAGAGCAGAAGGTGGCCTTTGTTGACCAGTTACGAATTTGCAACTGCAGAAAAAGTTTCGAATCCTTCAAAGGGACAACTTGGGCATGGGATTGAACAGGAGGATAATTCCCCTGCTTGCCACTATGAGCCGCCACTGGTAGTATCACACCAATGCTGATCTCTAATAATGATTTTTGCCAATGTTGCCGAGGCAGTTTTGGACATGGCTTTTAAATTTCAGGCAGGCCTATGGTAATATCGAGTTCTATAGTGCATTGTTTATTGCAGTTGAATGATTTTCAGGGATTTCAGGGACTGTGGTGAACAATAAAGCTTGAGGAAAAAGTAGCATTATGGATTAATGCGGGCTAATAGTATGAAATTTAAAGTGCCTGTGAATACCGGGTAGAGTAGTGAAAGGATTAAGGGGAGGTACTAACAAGAGATAGGGACTATCACAATAAAAGGGTTAAAAACAGCCCATTACAGAACCTGCAATTGAAAGTACCAATAAGCTGATAATCGTCAACAAGTTGGCCAGGAACACCCAGGCCTACCTACGGTCGGCATGCCACTTTAATATCAAATGCTTAAAACATTGTACATTTCATTCAAATGCATGACAGTACATTTCATTCAAATGCATGACAGTACATTTCATTTTACCGCTTGTATATTTCATTTGCCATCTGTCTCATCAGGCCATGGCTGCACCAGCTGATACCATACACAGCCCATGATACTCTAGTTTCACCGTTCTAAGACCGGTACGGAATATTCAAATCAGGCCCCAAAATGAGTGCACGGGCGTTTGATGTAATTCAACTTGTTAGATGTGGATAGACATTGGGTTGGTGACACCAAGCTGTCCAATAATCATAACTTCATAATATTCTCCTTGGCCCCTGCGATGATTTCATAGCAATTAATCAAACTGGTCTTACATGTATATCGGTGAAACTAGAGCATATTCAAATGAGTATGAATGCAGAATTAAATCATTTCAATAGAGTACTCTCATATTGACACTAAGTACAATCATTTCCTGTCACTCATAAATATTTTCCATGTTAAATTTCACTTTGAATTTCAAGTTCCTTTCTACTAAATCCTGGTTATGAGGATAACAGACAAATAAATTACCGTTGTTCACAGTATTTTAAACTGTCAAAGTTTTTAACCAATTTTTTTTTCTATTTGGTGATAATTTCTGAGAAATTAAAAAGTTCTTCTTGTCGACTTTGGCAGATTATGAAATTCCTCTTGGTTTTTTGTGGAAAAAAAGTTGTATTTTTTTCTTGAATTTAGTTCATTCACAAAACGACATGAAAATTTACAGTTTACTGCAATCATATTATTCACATTTTATATAAGTTCATTTTAAATTTCAAATGCCCTAAACTAAAATAATAAATCTGTGAATAATGTACAATTAAAGGCATGCCCCTTATGTTCATTGTATATTTTTGTGGCTCAGGTAAATAGAAAAAGAGTTAGTCACAGTTATTATGGACTCATATACTTCTTAACTTTGCCTTTATAGCATTTCAAAATTCAAACTCTGAATCCAAATTAAGATACCTATGAGAGACCCTGAATTTGAAATCTTTCATTAAAAGCACAAATCGCAGCTTAACTCGGACTGAAAAATTGAAATCTGAAGCAAATCTGAATAAAGACTTGCCCCAAATGAGCCTTCCCATTAGCTCACTAGCTGTATATCTAATGGCTTGCAGAATTCGGAACTTCCGCTTAAACAAGCCTCAGGCCAGGAGTTAACCACACTTTTTTGCAGGTTCACAAAAATGATATCGGTATTTGATATTTTGGCTGCGCGTGGCCAACAAGTTGTAAATTCTTCCTTACACCTCCTCCACATCCCTATGAGTGTCCACTCTCTCCTTTTCTTGTTTGCTGTCCATCTCCTTGACATCGATTATGGTGTCTTTTTCGACCCTCGACGCATTCGAGTGCAAGCAAACAGACCGTGTATACACCTCTTAAACTGGTGTAGCCGGATTTTTCATGACCTAAAAATGTCAAATCAGTTATGGTCGGAAGAGTTCAGGTAAGCCACGAAACAAAGGAATGTGCTACAGAAATTCAAAAATTGCCAAAAAAATCATTGTTTGAAGAAAAACAGTTGGACATTCTGACTCTACCTTTTTTCTTACTGAAAACATTTGGTAAAGAATAATTACATCTCTCTTCGGAACTTGATATCACTATTGATATCATTCATGTTTCCGGTTGCCAACTACAACAAATGGATTCAAATTTACATTCAATAATGGGTTTTAATGTCAAGGACTCGTGTAAGAAAACAATTTAGAAGTAAGGCTGAATTCATTACAAGTACTCTAATGTGCGAGTATCTATGACTGACACAGATCCATGGTATTTTGCAAGTTCTGTTGTTACCGTGAGGGGTTGGGGATGGCATGGCCTGGCCTGGCCAGGTGAACTGTCCAGATCGGGTCAGGATTCTGAAAATGATAGCGAGTCGGGTCTGAACTTCTCTTCATTGGGTAGGCAGGCAAAGCCCCCATTCATGGAGCTATGACAAGGAATGATCATCAATGATTGAATGAATGAATTCTACACTTATAGGGCGCCTTTCCGTGGTAGCACCACGCTCAAAGCGCCACCTCCCCGAAGAATTGATTAAAAAGCAAAGTTTTTAATTGTTTTTTGAACATTGTCTCTGGCTGGGACCTCAGTTCAAGTGAAAGTTTATTCCAGAGGTACGGGCCGCACCTTGAAAAGCTGCGGTCACCGTACCTCGATCTGGTCCGCTTGACCTGAAGGGTCTTGAAAGTGGCTGACCTAGTGATTCTACCATGGACCATCCATGGATTGATCTGTGATGGGAATCTCCATCAGTAGATCATGGATGGAAACTCATGGTCGTATCTACCATAGAACCATGGATAGATTTATAATGGACTTGGTTATCGAAGATTTGGCAGGTCATCATTTATTTTAGAATTGGCGAATTCTTTTATTTTCAAAAAATCTAAAGACTGATACTCAAAAGAGTTTGTACTTCACTGCTTATGTGCATTTACCGTTTTTTTATCTTTGATGGAATCAACATCATGGATGTACCATGGACCATGATAGAATCCATAATGGCCCATCATAGACTCTATGATAGAATCCCAGTGTAAAACTTGGTTTGTCATGATCATCGTAGATCCATCCATACATGGGCCCATCAATATTTTATGATGGAAACTTTTGCTGTGGTGTCGAGATTCTGTTCGTGTGCAATGTTAAGCTGTGATTGTTGGCATAGAAACCGAGGCCCTGTCCCAATTTTACAACCTGCCACAACCTGCAACAAAAGACGACATATTTATGTCAAAATGCTCACAATTTCATTTTTGAGTTTGAAAAGTGTTTTCATACAATCTTCCTGCCAAAAGTCAGAGTGACCTAAAAAACACAATATACACAACAAAGAACTGATCATATATTCACTGCCAGTCCACCCACTTCTTCAAGCATCCTGCTGGACAACCTTTCATATACTGATACACATTGTACAAGTTCCTTTGAAGCACTATTGCATGAAATTTGAAAGTTCAGATTTTAGAACGAGGTTTCAAAAGGTAAACTTTATATGATCAGAATGTTGTGTGCAAGGGCCACTGTGCTCACCTAGAGAGAGTTCATTTTAGGCATTGTTGCACGACATCTGAAAGCTCAGATCTTCAAATGAGGTTTCAAAAGGGTTATGTGGAACAAAATATACAGGTTTGAGGTTCAGGGCAGTACAGCTGACTCATCAAAGGACACAATGAATATGATTTACACCTCATGAATCTGAATAGGCATCCATGGTGGACATCCTGCTTGGGATGCTGTATGCAAATTCTGACCTGGGTGAGTTCTAGTACAGTGAAACCTCCCTTAGCAGACACCTTTCGGTTAACGACACCCTCTCTATTAAGGACACTAGTTTTGGTCCCAAATTGGTTGTTTCCATTCAATTCGACCTCTCTATTAAGGACTGCACTTGTCAGTCCCAAGGGTGTCCTCAACCGAGACGTTCTACTGTATAAATTCTTACCTTGTCGAGTTCAGTGGAACCTCCCTAAGCAGACCCCTCTCTATCAAGGACACTTGCTTTTGTCCCAAATTTGCTGTTTCCATTCAATTTGGCCACTCTGTAATCAGGAACCTCCCTGTTAGGGACACCATTCGTCAGTCCCAGGGTGTCATTATAAGGGAATTTTTACTGTAGTACTTTCACAGGTGCGTTTCAAAAAATGAAATTCAAATTCTGCCTGAACTAAGATATTCCATTGATAACTGTAAAAAAACATTTAAACTAAAGTCATTAAAAACTGCATCTGCACATAGAATTGAATAGTACATTATCATAGAGCAGACATCAAATTGCATCTGGTATGGTACTGAATAGTAAATTATAATGGAACAGACATCAACATTTTAACCCACTAGAGACCGACAACAAAAACAAGACTCCGTGTCGAGAGATTCAACTGAACACTTAAAAAGCTGTTTTCAGATTTCTCACAAGAGAAATGCACCATTTTTCTCTGATGAACAAATTTGATTTTAAAAATGTATGGTTTTAGTTTCTATTCATTATTATTAGAAAATATTTTTGAATACATGTCTTCAAAATCAGCATTTAAGTGTTTGGTGTTAAAGCCGTTTTGAAAGCTGCCCCAAAGTTTATAGCTTTGAAACTCATCGCACTGAAGTGCACGGTGACCTTATAAAATAGTCCTTTGAGGTTCTGGTTAGGCTACCACTGTCTCCTTCTGTTGGTTGAGATGGTAACTAAAGTGATGCTCACAAATTGAATACTGTATCTCTACCACTAAAAGTTTGTGTAACATTTTGGCTACTGTAGTCATTTCAACAACGTAAATTCATTCAATATTACAATAGTTTTTGTTCATCTCCGCAGTCAAGAAATTAACACGTCAATATTTACTCAACACTGAAGATAATTGAAAAGTCAAGTGACAAACATCATCTGCTCATTATTAGATGGAGGATGCAAAATCAATTGCTTTATATTACAAGGAGACTCATTGCGTACATCCTGAACTTCAGTGCAACACTTGGCGCTGATGACTGAGCTTATGTAGTGTGTGCAAGGGGTGGAGCATACAACTGACTCTGATATTCGAGGGTGCATCACCTAGTGATGCCAAACCAAAACTAGTATCTGGCTACCACTGGCTACCAGGCAATAGGGCCAGGGTTCGATCCGGCGGGGACCCAAGATTGTATTTGTGCATGAACACCGGCTCAGCTTTCAAGGAACTTCCTGGCTCTTCACAGATAAGTCCTTCAAATGAGACATTACCCATGATCCTTGTGTCTAGTGTCTGTGCCAGGCAAAGCACAAGACCCACCAAGTGAGAACCATCAGTAGCAGTAGAAAAACTCTACCTTTGGCCAAAGACAGAGTCACTCGGCAAATAAACTAACTTGTGCCCAACAAGACTGGCACATATAGACGTTTGCCTTGCCTTGGATGAGGAATACTTCCTGGAGAATATTACCCTTCTGTAGTAGTGGCATCATTCCTACTAGCCCAGGCTAGGGGGAAATTCCCTTTAGCTCAGTCGGTAGAGTGATGGCCTTATAAGTGAGAGGTCCCGGGTTCAATGTTTTTCCTCTGTTACATTTGGCGCCCAACGTGGTAAAAGGGTACTAATAATTTGTTTAGATGCTGGTGTGTCTTTGGAATATGAATTAACCCTTTGTATCACGGAAGAACCCGGTTGTGAGGACACAACTTTCCCGAACAGGGGGAGTATGTAGTGGTGGCATCATTCCTACTAGCCCGGGCTAGAGGGAAATTCCCTTTAGCTCAGTTGGTAGAGTGATGGCCTTATAAGCGAGAGGTCCCGGGTTCAATCCCCGGTTGGACCTTGATGTTTTTCCTCTGTTACACTTCCAAGTGCAGAGAAACGCTGAAGAAGAAGAATAACAAGATATTGATGTCGCAAAGAAGATACAGAATTACAAAGAATTATGTTAAAGTCTTTTATTATTTCCTTCTTGAGACTCGTACAGAATAGTGATGCCGGTGAAATTCTACACTCTAATTATGACTGGGTCTGTCTACGTGAAGTGTGTCATGTGTTTATAAATCCACTCATTGCCAGACAAGTTTGTCTTCGACGACCGGGGCCAATACCACCCTGCCATCTATTGTTAGTTGGGTGCAACCATCTGCTATCGCCCTGCCTCAATCCTCCATGGAGGCAAACACACCAGGGGGCTTCCTGAGGCTAGCTGCAAGGCAATACACTCCCCTACCCTCGGTAATCATACACTTCTAAGGGGTACTAACCGAAAATGGGTGAAGAAGGGTGTTGTAGATGGGTGTTGCCAGAATTTCTAGAGGAGAGGTCATATGCCCAAGGAAAGAGTATTTCCCAAAAGGGATTTTAGCAGTCAATTTTAAAGATGCGGTTCACTCAGGGTTTTCATGATCAAATTCAAATATTTTTTCTCAAGAGGGAGTTTGTTTACACCGCCCGCTGCCTTGGCTATGCCTCTGCTGCCACCTTTATCATCGAACGTCTGACCTCCCCTGCTCCAACTTGAGAATTAAATGATAGCGGATAGAATGGCTTATTACGAGTTTTATGTACTCCCAATGTTTATTCTGCAAACACCAAGTGTTGCAAGAGAAAACAAACGGTGCTACTCACTGTTCTATTAAAACTAGCCGTGATAGCGGGCACTAGTAAATAATACCCCTTATCATATTAAAGGGGGATTATAGGCAGAAGCAGAGGGGCTAATTTGGCCATTTTCAAGTGACTAGAATACACATTAAGGGCCCTTGGTCATGTCAAGACTCGGCACTAAATATATTCCTCGTGAATCATTTCGACGTACTGTGAGATGTGAGACCCATATTGGTGCCTTCGTGTAACTTTATCTTGCCTGCCTAGCTGCTGCCTATATTGTCCCTTTAATGTGATACAATATGGGTCATGATACATGTTTTTCTTTTGCATAAGCATGCGCCGGGGAATGCAGACGATATTTGAATTGGGTAGGATGCGGTGAGAGTGTTTATTTCGTAAACATGGACGTCTGATGAAGCATCAACCCGAAACATTTGAAAGGTGTAGTTTCCTTCTTGCTGCAGAGAACTTATATTTCCCATTTACCAGGGATTTTAATGGTTCTTCATTTTTTTGCTTCTTTTGTAAAATTATTTGAGATATATCATGGGGCAGCAGTAGCACAGTGGAAGAGAGTCGGCCTCATGATGAAGAGGTCGTGGGTTCGACTCCCAGCTGAGTCACTGCTTGGTTCCCCTACTGGTATAGTTCAAGTGGGTGCCTTCTGGTTGCTGCTTGAAACCCCTGATTGATTTCTGTGGAGATCGGGGTTCACTGCCGGAGTTCACTGCTTGCTACCCAATAATATGGTATCCCAAAAGCGCTTTCAGGGAAACATGGAAAAGTGCCATATAAGAACTTAAAGTGATACTATGCTGTGATTTACAACTTTGCGGAAATACGTCCGTTTTTAATTGTTGATCACAAATGTAAAGCTCAAATTTTCCATTTTTGATTAGATTTATTATGAAATCGCTGAATGTGAACCACCGCGACCGCGAAAAAGGTTCCTGTTGTGACGTCATCAACGAAAACGGCATAGAAGCGAGCCGTCCGGGCGGGATTAAACCATCAATTTCTAGAAAATGTGCATTTCGATTCGAAAACCTTACCGATTTATGAGAAAGTGACGTAGTCATTTGTCAAAAACAGCTAAAACATTATATGGTGAAATTTGACACGAGTTACCCTTTAATATTATTATCATTATCATTGCTGTACCCAATAAACCATGTATATTTTGAAAGCTAATTACCAAGGCATGAAGACATAAACACAATAGTATCCAGAAAGAAAAGTAAACAGTAGATGTAGCAGTATGGAATATGTTTGTAAACATGTTGAGCTTACTTGCAAAAGATATTATCTGTTGGTTCATTGTTTCCGTATTCAGTTCAAATAATTTGTCAGGATCTTGGGACCCATATCGGGACATGTTGCCATACGTTACCATAGCAACATGTGTATTAAAGACCAGGGTGATACTAAATTCAGCCTTAAAGAATAACAAGTGTGGTTTTACCGTTGACAATGGTCGCCCAATGTGTTTGCGGGATGGAAAAAACATTAGTCAGTCATGGTCTAATGCCGAGTGTTGTTTCATGTGGCCCGCAGGAAATTGACAACACGGCCATAGCGCAGTAATTAAAGGGGTACGCCGTTCGTAATTACTTGTGGTCCAGTTGAATAGAAATCCACTAATACACAATGCCGTTGGGCAGTTATTAAGAATACAAATTTGTTTCAACTTGGTATTCATAGTATTTGTATATCAGTCTACACAACGGCAATGTTGAAATTTATATTTAGGAGGCATTTCTGCAATTGGTCGTTTTTAAATTCAATTACAAATTCAAACTTTTTAACGAACAGCGTAGACCTTTAAAGGAATTTCAACCTCCTCAACCGAGATGGTGTCCTGGTGAAAGAAGTGTCCATTACGGGAGGTTCTGCTGAATTTCCCTTTGTGCAATGCAGTAAACTGTACGATTTTTCACACTGTTTCATTTTAACGATCACGAAAATTTCTTTAATACAAAATTTTCACAATTTTTTTTGACGGATTGTAAATTCACTCCAGTTTTTCCAATCAACATTTCTTTTGTGACTTTCACTTTCAAGAATATCGGATTTTGCAAAATAAAACTTTTGTGAAAATATAGCAGTTTACAGTATAAGGAATCTACTGCACACCATCACGGCCGTGGCTTTCGCGTTGATGCACCAACATGCCCAAACATGCCCCAAGATGCTACTTTCAATGGACCAATCACCATAAATCATCTCGACTGACGCCCGAACAACATACCCCGAGGATATAATTCATCTTTATCATCCTGACACCAGTGGTTTTCAATATACTCCGCCTCTTGATTTCGTATATGTTATAGGAGTATCAAAAACCTGAATCCCAGGATAATCTTTTGGGAAGATAGTTCTATGGTGTGTGTCTCCTCTGATAGTATAGTGCACCAGGCAATGTAAACCCTTTACCCCCTCCACTCACTCGGGTCAACACCCACGTTTTTCCAATTGTCAACTCCCTGTTGAGATGAAAAATAAGGCTCTGCCTCAAATACCTATCGACCCTACATCTTTTTTTAAAAACTGAAAAAAGTAAATGTAAGGAAAATGCTGTGAACAGCTCACGATTTCATGTCAAGTCCTGGGTGAACTTA
Source organism: Lineus longissimus (assembly GCF_910592395.1). Lineage (NCBI taxonomy): Eukaryota > Metazoa > Nemertea > Pilidiophora > Heteronemertea > Lineidae > Lineus > Lineus longissimus. Next base: position 3,521,015 of record NC_088326.1, read on the forward strand.
ACAATAAAATCCTGACTATAGAAAGAAATGTTAAGTGTCAAGGACCTAACGAGGGGTGGGGGCAGGAAGCGGGGGGGGGGGGGGGGGGGGCGGGGGGTATATTGGACACTGCATAAGAAAATATGAAAAAGACAAATCCTGAGTTGCATAAAGAATTCATTCATATCATTGGAGAACTTTTTTAATTTTGAGATTATTTCCCCTTTTTTTCAGTTTCAACTCAATAGTCATGACTGCATCAGTTAATCCCCTAATAAAGGTCACCAGCTAGTCACAGCTGGACCTAAAGTCACTATATCCAATAATCCCCATACTGCCGGCCATGCATTTCAAGTAATTGACAAGACTAGGCGGTATCTTTGATGCATAGCCGGAGATGAAGATTCAGCATCCGTACAGTCAAGCAGGTGATTCAGAACTCAACTATTTACCGCTAGTGAAACCAAGCATCCTGCAGTACCATCATACTGTTTATATGACTGTACAGAGTAGGCCGGGATACTGAGAGACTCTAACAAATGATAGCCTAGTTTTTGCGATAAGAGATAACCTATTGTCATTGCGTATCTGCTTTCTACACTAGAAGACTGTTTGCCATATTTTCAGGATAATATTCATAGCGGATACAAGCATTGGACCTCGTGCCAGGACCAGGTAGGACCGATTCCTTTGTTCCTTTGGTCTTTGTCTCAAAGGTTTTTTATTTTTGTTGTGTCTGATGCTGTTTTACTCCAGTTTTAGGTTTTTCATTGCGGATAAAGCGATGACTCGAAATTGTTATTATTGATTCCTATCCCTTGTGTTATAATTGTGTTAAAATTCCAGTGTGAAAACAATTGTTGTTGATATGGCTTCCCAGTGTTATAACTTGTTGTAGTTATTGTTTATTGTTTCCTAGTGTTGTAATTAAAACTTGGTTCCCAATGTTATAATCAACCGTTGTGGCATTGGTTCCCAGCTTTATGATCGACAATTGTGTCATTGCTCCCCAATGCTATAATCAATAATTTGGGATTGGTTCCCAATGTTATAATAAACCATTGTGGCATTCGTTCCCAATGCTATAATCAATAATTTGGCATTGGTACCCAATGTTATAATCAACAAATATGGCATTGGTACCCAATGTTATAATCAACAATTGTGGCATTGGTACCCAATGTTATAATTCGTGCCATAGAATCTCAAAGTTATAATCAACAACAGACATTTTTTTCTTTAAATATCTCAGAGAAGGAAACAGGGAAAATATAGAATTTGATTTTGATTTTATTTCCTTCTCTTCCCATTACCTTGGTGGCAAACTGAATACTCTGTAACCAAGCCATGGAAAAAAATTCTACCTAAAGGAATGGGCAACTCCTCCCCATCCAAAAGAAATTAACTGAGTGTGTATCTGCAGCATGGGTAGTGTTTGGAAACACTGGACATCCACAGCTGGAACCTGACCAGGTTAATCTTGTCTGAATCAGCAAACATTCTACCATAGTTCACCAGGAATTCCTCTCCTCTTCCTGATGATAAAGGAAGATGTGCTGATGATGATGATGCATGCTTTTTGAGTGGGCCTCCTGCCACTAACCGCAGATCGATGAGGTCAGCATTTCTTGGATACTGAGGTGTAAGAGTGGATTCGAAGCATGCATGAGTTATAGGAAACATTAAGAACCTCACCTAATATCAGAAAATGCTGCCATAAATCATCACGAATGGTTCTCTGTCTTCTGATGAAGATAGATTTGTGAATGGGCCTAACCACATTAAAGGGGGATGCCTTAGGCCGAAGTTACATAGACCTCATTCGTTCATTTCCCAGGACTCATTTTCCCCTTTTGCTTTCGTTCCCCTGTAAAAGCACGGCCTTGTGGCGTGCATTCACCGAGGAATGAAAGAAAAACCCGGAAAGTGACTCGTGGTAAATGAACGAATGAGGCCTATGTAACTTCGGCCTTAAGTTTATTTTGTGTGCACTGTCCGTAATTTTGGATGAATTTGAATGGATTTTGGGGGCATTTTTGGGAGGTTTTCGTGGTCTTGTCTGCCGGATCAATTCACTTTAAGCGTATATGATAAAGTGTAGCACCGCAATCGCTAGTACTATGCCAAAGAATACGCTTCACTTGACAAATCTATAGTCTGCCAACATCGTGGAGTGGTTGGAACAGACGTGTTCTGAATCAGGACAGGGAAATACCAATGTTCTTATCGAAACTTGATGGTCAAGACACTGGGTGATATGAATAAAGACTAGCAAATGCTTTTATCTAAAACTCCATGTACATTTACACTAGGCCTTTTTGTACAAAATTGAAGTAAAAGCATTTGCTGGTCTTTATTCATATCACCCAATGTCTGTATTCAGTTACAGAATGGTTGTTGTTCTTTTGAATAATTTCCCCGCATTTTCTTGAAAACATCTATTATTAGTAAATTTATGAACTAGACTTTGCAATGGAATATAAAGAGACTTGCCAAAGGCCTACAGCAAACATATCCCCAGATTGCCCAGTGTTGACAAATTGATGATATTAATTCAATAATCACTTTAAAATCTAGTGCATTGGCCCAGATATTTGTTTACTTAATATATACAGTAGAACCTCACTATCAAGGACACCCTCGGGACTGACAAGTGCTGTCCTTAAAAGAGAGGTTTCCTGATTATAGAGGTCAAACTGAATGGAAACAACCAACTCGGGACAAAACTTAGAGTCTTAATTAGAGAGGGTGTCCTTAATAGAGAGGTGTCCACTAAGGAAGGTTCCACTCTCAACATACACCTTTTTTATTACCTTTTGTGTAGACCTACATACAAATACCAATTTTCAGCAAATTAGTAAGCATAATAATTGCACTACGGCATTGTGTACAACTGCACTTCCTTTTTCCTGGACAACCAGTAATTACGAATGGCGTACCCCTTCAAAAACTAGAGCATTACTGAGATAGCTCCACCGCCTTGGATTTTATCAGTGGGCATTGGCACTGGAGTAATTGACATATATTTAGTCAAAACTAGAGGACTCCCTGGTATAATACAGGTGTGCAGGAGACCTTGTATAATATAAGTGTGCAGGAGACGTTCGCACTACAAAGCATACAGGTGACCAAGAGGAACAACTGAATACTGCGGTTAGATTCTGCAAGCTGCAGCAGAAATATTTTCAATATTTCCAAAGGTAAGACAATTATTTTGATAACGTTTTTAGGCATACTGAGTGCCAAAGTAGGCCCTATACCGCAGCAGGCAAAATATGCTTCCAGCTTGGTGTTCTCAAGGTGAACCAAGGTCACAGAGGTGCCTGGTGTTTTTCACTTAAAGGGACAACTTGAGCATGAGATATGTTGGTTTTTCATACAAAATGGCTTCCAGCAGGACCGTGATTTCCTCAAACAGGAGGTTTGAAGAATAAACAATGCACTAACAATATTCGTGTAACCATAGGCCAGCCTGAAATTCATGTCCAAAACTGCAGCGATGGCGATTTAGCGGATCCTGCGGATTCTTCGGAATCTGGGCGAATCAGCATAAAAACAGCACGAGAATGTCGATATTATGATAAATTATCCTTATAATAAATACTTGTAATATTCCATAACTGTTAAATTGTCTAAACCGCTAAGATTATCAAGCATTTCGGAAAAACCCCAACATGCACGAAAAAAATGTCTGCATTCTATTATCGGACGATTTCCACATTGGCCGTGATCTATAACCCAGGCCGAGTTGGTAGGCCGAGTTGGTAATAGGCCGAGTTGGCCCGTAATCGTGTAAGTGGTTATGCACCCGAAAAACACACGTCATTTTCGCTCATTCGTTATTTAAGATGTAAGGCCTTAGTAAGAAATTAATGTAGGCCTATGATCAGGTCTTGAGAGCTTATTATGGGCGAAACGACTAATTTTTGGGTAGAGTGACTCTCAGACACTCTCTTGATTTAGCTTGATTACATTACATCACCGCAGCGGCCACCTTCAGCGCCACCACGTGGGGCCTAATGGTATTAGGCTAAGTTTGGGGGCGAAAAGGCTGGGGGCGAAAACGTCAGGGAGCGAAACGACCGGATACCCATAACATAGAAAATACGCTGCAGACCAGATTCCGCAGAATCCGCTAAAGCACCAGTGGGATACTTCAAGTGGCGTTGCATGATGGCAAGCAAAGGCATTATCCTCCTGGCCAGGTCTATCCCACGCCCAAGTTGTCCCTTTAAGCTCAATCATCTCTAGTCTGTAGCCAGGAGTTCTATTCTGCCGTGCTCCGCTACTCTGGAAGCAGGGTTGCTATGGATCTTGGTCTGCAACCCATTTATCATATGTGATTAGGCTGAATGTGTGTGCCAAGATCAAATGTTTTACCCATAGATAGAATGTTGTTGCCAATTAGAGATCAAGTATGTTTTGCCCATTAGAGATCCAATGTGTTATCCAATAGAGATCCAATGTGTTACCCAATAGAGATGGAATGGTGTTGTCAAAAAGGTATCTAGGGTGTTACCCAGAGGCCCAATGTGTTGATCAATACAGTCCTTGTGCATTGCCCAATTCAGATCTTGTGCATTGCTCAATGGAGATCCAGTGTGTTGCCCAATAGAACTTCAGTGTGTTGCCCAATAGAACTTCAGTGTGTTGCCCAATAGAACTTCAGTGTGTTGCCCAATAGAACTTCAGTGTGTTGCCCAATAGAACTTCAGTGTGTTGCCCAATAGAACTTCAGTGTGTTGTCCAATAGAACTTCAGTGTGTTGTCCAATAGAACTTCAGTGTGTTGCCCAATAGAACTTCAGTGTGTTGTCCAAAAGGTGTAAACCTTTAATAAAGTGACTATCATCATCGATAACACACTTGTCAATTCAGATCTTATGCCTTCTATTTCTTAGTCACTTTAGCCACTAAGTTTCATTTTCAGGACTTGTCTAAGGTGAGGTATCAACAATGAAGGTATTGCTGCTCTTTGTGGCCCTTACCGCTTCCATCGCTTTGAGAGCTGAGTCGTCTAAAATCTTGATGCTCCCATATGGCATGTATAGCCATATCAACCTCCACACCAAACTCGGGCAAGCACTCGTTAAGGATGGGCACGAGGTTTGGATGCTTGGGTTCGACATATATGAAGACGCAATGAAAAAGCGGGGATTAATTCCGTTGACGTTTCCCGTGAAGCCAGAAGACGATTTATGGACAAAATTTGACGAATGGACCGAGGAAAGCCCAACCGGTGAAGGGGTGGTGGAAAAAATGTTCTCGGACAAGTGGTGGGTTATGTCACATTCACGCATCTGTGATCAAATCATGCAAAACGATACGATAACAGCAACAATATCTGAGCAGAAGTTTGACTTGGTTATACACGATGGTGTGGATGAGGTGTTATGTCATTTGATGATCCCGTACAGGTTTGACATCCCATTTGTGACGGTGCACGGTTTTCAGGTGACATCGTGGGTTTCCGGCGTGACCGGAATGCCGTCGATTGAACCAGAGGTAGGCCTCGGATTTTCAAACCGCATGGACTTCTGGCAAAGATTAGAAAACTTGAAATCATGGCTGCAACACGTGGATAGTTTCTACTACGAATTGTATAATGATCACCACATGAACAGTTACTGTCCAACAGACAAACCCAAAATCCCACTTAAAAAAGTTGCAGAGTCAGCAGAAATGTTTTTGATGAATTACGAGGTCATGTGCATGGATTATCCACGCGTTTCAGCGCCGAATATGCAATATTTGGGCGCTAGTTCAGCTACATCTGCGAAACCTTTACCGACTGATTTGGAGGAATATGTAGCAGGCGCAAAACATGGCGTGGTCCTGATGAGTTTAGGTTCGTTAAAAGGGTCGCAATTTGTCTGGAAAATAATCGGCGAGAAAATCTTTGAGGCGTTCGGACGTCTTAAGCAGCGCGTCATTGTCCAATACAGGCTAGATGAAGTCTACGGCAAAGTTCCCGGAAATGTCAAGCTAATGAAATGGCTACCACAAAACGATATCCTCGGTCACAAAAACATGAAGTTATTTGTAATGCACGGTGGAAACAATGGACAGAATGAAGCCGTTTATCACGGCGTACCTATGTTGGTCATTCCGATTTTCTTCGACCAAATTTACAACGGAAAACGCGTAGAAGTACACAACTATGGTAAATTTGTGAAGGACAAAGAAGCAGTCAGTTCATCGGAACTTTACGAAATTATGTCTGAAATCATCAACAATCAAACGTATTCTAAGAACATCAAAAAATGTTCCGCGATTATTAGAAGTTTGCCATCGGCTCAGGAGAAGTTTGTGTTTTGGGTGAATCATGTTTTGAAGTTTGGCGGTACCCATTTGCGCCCACCGAGTTTGGATATGCCGCTGTACGAGGTGTTGATGCTTGATATTGTGGCATATTATGTGATCTATTATCTGGTTATTGTTCATGTTGCTGTGTGGGTTTTGTATTTTGCTGTGAAGTATTTCCTGCGATATTTGAAAAACCTAAAAGCAAAGAAAGAGTGAGGACAAGTTGAATACTTCTTCCTTTAAGAAGCTGTCCTGTTGTTTTTATACGCACAACTTTAAACAACAAAATTTTCTAGCCTCTCAATTATTGTGATTCGCAAACATTTCTGAAAAAATAAAATAAAAAATGGTGTTTTCAATCAAGAAATTATGCAAATCTATGGGTTGATCCCTTGGGGGGGGGCACACAGCTGATCGGTGTCCGGCTTATATCCGTGAAGGGGTCAAATTTTGCAACGCATTAAGTAACTTGTCAAAGCTCGCTAGCAAACACATTTCAGCCTACTTATTACATTTTCTCGAGCGGGGAATATGAACCGTCTCATTACCTATTCATAAGTCTGTCACAGATCAGTTAGCTAGATTTGGCCTCCTGTTCATGCGGACAATAGGGTTTCATTCTGTAATTTGCATATGACTTGATGATGCTTTCATACCTACTGAGGTAAAAAGAGGGCATTGTATTTGACATTGGAAATACTTTTCAATGTCAGTGTCAAACTAGATAGAGCATGGAGACTTTACATAAAATAGTGTAGTTGACCTATTTGAATATCTTTGAAGAATAGATAATGCTGTTGGATTCCACAAGCTGCCACAGAAATCTCCCCAATTCTTCCAAAGGTACGAGAAATTTTAGGTATTTTGATAAGTTTTTGTGGCAGACTGGTGGCCAGGGTTGGCCCTATCTGGCAGCAGGCATAGGAATGCTCCGATCTTGGTGCTCTTTTAGGTGGATCCAGTGTGTAGCACAACAGCAACAGAGATCCAGTGTGTTACACAACAGAGATCCAGTGTGTTGCCCTATAGATATCCGATGTGTTGTCAAATAGATATCCAGTGATGCAGAACATAACAGAGATCCGGTGAGCTGCATAATAAAGATCCAATGAGTTGCAAGCAAACCGTGTACATGTAGGTCTTCAATAAAGTGACTACTGTCAAATTTCACCCTGTATTTCTTGGCGACTATAAGCCATTAAGTTTCATTTTCAGAACCCGAGGTACAACAATGGCCGGATTACTACTTGTGGTCCTTTTTGCTATCGTCGATTTGGGAGTCAAATCATCTAAAATCCTGATGCTCCCGTATGGTACCTACAGTCATACCAACCTCAACGCCAAACTCGGGCAAGCACTCGTTAAGGATGGGCACGAGGTTTGGATGCTTGGGTTCGACATGCATGAAGACGAAATGAAAAAGCGGGGATTAATTCCGTTGACGTTTCCGCTGAAACCAGAAGACGATTTATGGACAAAATTTGACAAATGGACTGAGGAAAGCCCAACCGGTGAAGGAGTGATGGAAACATGGTTATCGGACAAGTGGTGGCTTATGTCACATTCACGCATCTGTGATCAAATCATGCAAAACGATACGATAACAGCCACAATATCTGAGCAGAAGTTCGACTTGGTTATACATGATGGTATTGATGAGGTGTTATGTCTTTTGATGATCCCGTACAGGTTTGACATCCCGTTTGTGACGATGCACGGTTTTCAGGTGGCGTCGTGGAGTTTCGGTGTAACCGGAATGCCGTCGATTGAACCAGAGGTAGGCCTCGGATTTTCAAACCGCATGGACTTCTGGCAAAGATTAGAAAACTTGAAATTATGGCTGAAATACGTGGATAATTTCTATTATGACTTGTACAGTGACCACCACATGAACAGTTACTGTCCAACAAACAAACCGAAAATCCCACTTAAAAAAGTCGCCGAGTCAGCAGAAATGTTTTTGATGAATTTTGAGGTGATGTGCATGGATTATCCACGCGTTTCGGCACCAAATATGCAATATTTGGGCACTGGTTCCGCAACGCCAGTAAAACCTTTACCGACTGATTTGGAGGAATATCTCGCAGGCGCAGAACATGGCGTGGTCCTGATGAGCTTAGGTTCGATAAAATGCTCGCACAATGTCTGGAGGATTATCGGCGAGAAAATCTTTGAGGCGTTCGGACGTCTTAAGCAGCGCGTCATTGTCCAATACAGGCTAGATGAAGTCTACGGCAAGGTTCCTGGAAATGTCAAGCTAATGAAATGGCTACCACAAAACGATATCCTCGGTCACAAAAACATGAAGTTATTTGTAATGCACGGTGGTAACAATGGACAGAATGAAGCCGTTTATCACGGCGTACCTATGTTGGTCATTCCGACTTTCTTCGACCAAATTTACAACGGAAAACGCGTAGAAGTGCACAACTATGGTAAATTTGTGAAGGACAAAGAAGCAGTCAGTTCATCTGAACTTTACGAAATTATGTCTGAAATCATCAACAATGAAACGTATTCTAAGAACATCAAGAAATGTTCCGCGATTATTAGAAGTTTGCCATCGGCTCAGGAGAAGTTTGTGTTTTGGGTGAATCATGTTTTGAAGTTTGGCGGTGCCCATTTGCGCCCACCGAGTTTGGATATGCCGCTGTACGAGGTTTTGATGCTTGATATTGTGGCATATTATGTAATCTATTACCTGGTTATCGTTCATGTTGCAGTTTTTGTTTTGTATTTTGCTGTGAAGCATTTCCTGCAATATTTGAAAAACTTGAAAACAAAGAAAGAGTGAGGACATGTTGAATACTTCTTCCATTATGAAGCTGTCCTATTGTTTTTATACGCACAACTTTAAACCACAAAATTTTCGTGTCTCTCAATTATTGTGATTTGCAAACATTTCTGAAAAAATAAAATGAAAAATGGTGTTTTGGCAACTATAAGTCATTTAGTTTCATTTTCAGGACCTGAGGTACAACAATGGCCGGAATACTACTTGTGGTCCTTTTTGCTATCGTCGATTTTGGAGTCGAATCATCTAAAATCCTGATGCTCCCGTATGGTACCTACAGTCATACCAACCTCAACGCCAAACTCGGGCAAGCACTCGTTAAGGATGGGCATGAGGTTTGGATGCTTGGGTTCGACATGCATGAAGACGAAATGAAAAAGCGGGGATTAATTCCGTTAACGTTTCCGCTGAAACCAGAAGACGATTTATGGACAAAATTTGACAAATGGACCGAGGAGAATCCGACCGGTGAAGAGTTGACAAAAACATGGTTATCGGACAAGTGGTGGGTTATGTCACATTCACGCATCTGTGATCAAATCATGCAAAACGATACGATAACAGCCACAATATCTGAGCAGAAGTTTGACCTGGTTATACACGATGGTTCTCGCGAGGTGTTATGTCATTTGATGATCCCGTACAGGTTTGACATCCCGTTTGTGACAATGCACGGTTTACAGAAGGCTTCGTGGGTTTCAGGCGTAACCGGAATGCCGTCGATTGAACCAGAGGCAGGCCTCGGATTTTCAAACCGCATGGACTTCTGGCAAAGATTAGAAAACTTGAAATTATGGCTGAAACGCGTGGATAATTTCTATTATGACTTGTACAGTGACCACCACATGAACAGTTACTGTCCAGCAAACAAACCGAAAATCCCACTTAAAAAAGTCGCAGAGTCAGCAGAAATGTTTTTGATGAATTTTGAGGTGATGTGCATGGATTATCCACGCGTTTCGGCACCAAATATGCAATATTTGGGCACTGGTTCCGCAACGCCAGCAAAACCTTTACCGACTGATTTGGAGGAATATCTCGCAGGCGCAGAACATGGCGTGGTCCTGATGAGCTTAGGTTCGTTAAAAGGGTCGCACAATGTCTGGAGGATTATCGGCGAGAAAATCTTTGAGGCATTCGGACGTCTTAAGCAGCGTGTCATTGTCCAATACAGGCTAGATGAGGTCTACGGCAAAGTTCCCGGAAATGTCAAGCTAATGAAATGGCTACCACAAAACGATATCCTCGGTCACAAAAACATGAAGTTATTTGTAATGCACGGTGGAAACAATGGACAGAATGAAGCCGTTTATCACGGCGTACCTATGTTGGTCATTCCGACTTTCTTCGACCAAATTTACAACGGAAAACGCGTAGAAGTGCACAACTATGGTAAATTTGTGAAGGACAAAGAAGCAGTCAGTTCATCTGAACTTTACGAAATTATGTCTGAAATCATTAACAATCAAACGTATTCTAAGAACATCAAAAAATGTTCTGCAATTATTAGAAGTTTGCCATCGGCTCAGGAGAAGTTTGTGTTTTGGGTGAATCATGTTTTGAAGTTTGGCGGTGCCCATTTGCGCCCACCGAGTTTGGATATGCCGCTGTACGAGGTGTTGATGCTTGATATTGTGGCATATTATGTAATCTATTATCTGGTAATTGTTCATGTTGCTGTGTGGGTTTTGTATTTTGCTGTGAAGTATTTCCTGCGATATTTGAAAAACCTAAAAGCAAAGAAAGAGTGAAGACCTTTGTAAATTGAGGTCACGTTGAATGCTTTTAGAAACCTTGTAAAACTGTCCTGTTTTTTTAACCACATTATTTCAGTGTAAACAGATTTTTGTGGCTTTTAATCTTTGTAATTCGCAAAAATAAATTTTAAAAAATAAGGTTTTTCACGACTTATGAAGTTTCTTTCCATTTCTACCAAATAGACCCCACTAGGCTAATGGATGTGACGATTTGAGGTGTGTTCAACTCTTTGTAGGCCGATAACTGTTAAAATTAAACTAGTTTTAATTCCACAAGAATTATCTTGACCTTTACCTACTTTTTAAAATCCCAAATTGCCCTGTTCTTATTTTTTTAGGTGCACAAGACAGAGAAAGGAGAGCACATGGCCATTTCATTGACTTATGTATTTCAGCTGAGTGCCAGGCCATTGGGCATCTAGTTGACTAGTCACTGTTATCATGGATAGTTTGCTATCATCGATAGTTTGCAGGACTTTTGATAGACCAAGTGAGGGACTAAACGAGCTATGTTTTTACAGAAACTGACCTTCACATAATTTATAATCATGGGGGTCATTTAAAGGTGGTGGAGTTGGACCCTAGAGTTTGACCTCTGTGACCTTAAAAAGTAGGTCAAATCAAAAACCCGGGTATTATGTCATGTAGTCTCATAAGAAGTACTGACAGTAAAAATGACATGGTTCTAGCTTTTAACGTTCATGAGATACTGACAAAATAAAGTTTTCAAAGATGGCCGCCCGGAGCCCAGAAAGTAGGTCAAATGGCAATGATTTTTGTGTGTCAAGGCATGTTGTCATAAGACATCCACACACCAAGTCTCAACTTTTGAGACTCTGAGTCTCACTCAACAGTGAGCAAAAGTGCAACCTCTGTTGACGACGATGGATGACGGATGGCAAGACAGACGACGGAAGACGGACGGCAAGACAGACGACGGAAGACGGACAAGACGTTACGACCAGAGACTAGAGCAGGCCAGAGATTCTTTTACTGCTGTTCAAAGTCTTGGGCTAAAAGATTATACATCATATATAACAGGTAAAACTTGGATTTACTTATTTTTATTTTTTATTTACTTATTTATGACTCCATTCAAAAATGAAGCTCTGCGTCGACCTGACATGTTACTGATGACCAGAACTGTAGTGAGCAGCATCACTTAATGACATCTCAAGACAGATTACCTTAATCAAGCGTTAATCACGAGCACTAAATACCCATCTGTAACTTTTTGCCTCTGACATCCTTGGTTACCATGGAAACCTCTGTTGCACAGATTTCTCGGATTAGCAGGCTCCGGATCTGGTTCGAATCTGTCAAAGAAAAAATTAATATTCGACGGTAATGTGGCCATTTATAATTCCAAGATGGTGGCAGCGATTGCAAGGAAGCCATGAAGTGGTGGATGGTTGACTGAAAAATATAACAACTGGTGAACTTCCCATCTCTTAATCCTGGAGTAAAGAAGACCATTGAGGTACTATGGTAGCTCACAGATAAGCCGACTTGATTGTTATTGCTTCATATTAAATGGAAACTGTATGTAGGGGTAGGGGGTTAAATTGGCTATCTTCTAATATCCAGGCACTGGGTAATGTTTGATTCAACATTAAATATATACACGTGGAAGCCAGAAGCGTGAATAGTTTCGACGTAGGCCTACTGTTAGGTGGGAGAGACTCCTATTGGCGACTTCATGTACCTTAATCTCGCCAACCTAGGTGATGCCTAGGAGTCCCTTTTAAGGCAAGAAATTATTTTTTTGGGGCCAGAACTAGGATAGTACGTCTGGCAAAAAATTATTTTCTCTTGCCCTATTAGCACTTTTGGCCTCAAATCCCTGTGACATTTAATGAACCTCTATATATAAGTAGATGAGTGAAGGGTCCTTTTGCATCCCACTTCAGTAAAGCTCACTAAAGTTTCATCCCCTAATCCAGACTTTCTCAACAAAGCCTATCGAGGCCTATAATTTTGTCATTAATAATAATCGTAATTTGATACCTACCAATTATATTGTTGCCGGGTTCCGCTATTCCAGACACAAAAGGCGCGAGAAAACTAGGTCATGAAATTGCCGTCACACGTGTTGTCCTATACGTTGGCTTACAGCGGGGCTTAGAGCTTAGATAGAGAGCATCGTTATTTGCCAACAAGTTGTATAAGCAAACAAACAATCTCTACTTCAGAGCATAAATATATCCCATTCACCAAAAAGAGATAGTTGGCTGAAATGGCAAAGGCGAATTCGCATTCGGCCGACATGGATGACCTATATCTCAGTTATCCGGGTTTTTCAAATTGCTACTTAATTGGTATCACTTATCCATCCATGTCCCCAGGTTAGCCATTTCAATAGGATTGTGGAAAATGGTAACTCGAGCAGACGACATAATAAGCTGTTAGATATGTATGATAGTGTAACAGATAACGTCCTACCATATTGTTCAGGGATTTATGACTAGAGAGACATAGACCTTCGATTACGATCCTACAACTGATGTTTATTTTATTCCTTCGGACAAAGACAACCACCTGGAAGACTCCTGCATATGTGGCGCCAAAAAGAATTGGTGAAATTTCAAAGTTTTTTTGAAAGAAAAATATACACTCCGGACACAGTGGATCGGCGTCGTCCGGTCGCCAGAAGAAGAGACGATCATGATTACGAAATGGACTGCCCCGGGAGTCTAGAAACATAAAGCTTGTGAAGGTAATGATGCGTACACTACTTAGACTCCCATGGCAGTCCATTGCGTCATCCTAATTGGATCTCGTTAGGAGGTACCGGGCCGGTCCACTGCGTCCGGAGCGTAACACTCATACGCATGGTTGAAAGAGATTTATGAGATGCGGACGTGACTGAAGAAAGACTTGCGTTTGTATGTCAACACCAATGCTTTAGGAGTGTACGAAGCGATGCCGTCCTGTCTCGGTCACAACCACCGCGACCGAGGACCAGATATTCTGGACTTTTAGACTTCCTGATGCGGCCCAATTTCCCTTCTTCCTGTGAGGGGACATCAGGGGAGGATGAGGCCGAAACCACTCTGTCCGGAGTGTAGTGTCCTCAAGATTAGATCGATATTTCCCTCCACAGAGTAGAACCTCATTATTCAGGACACCCTTGGGACTGTCAAATGAGGTCCTTAATAGAGAGGTGTCCTGATTAAAGAGCCTGTCAGATTGAAATAGAATGACCACTTCTACACTAAAATCAGTGTCCTTAATAGAGAAGGTGTTCTGCTTAACAGGGGTATATCCGCATAGCCTGGGGGTCGCAGCAAGGAGGTCAATAGTCGTCTCTTGTCATTCTCCTAACTTTGACACGGTCTTGTTCAACTCCGTAAAGACACACAGCAACGACTCTATGGACACTAAAAGCGGCCGAGGCGGCTACTGTTCGACTTTGCAGCATCTAACAAGACCAGGCCTTTCCTTTGATTTACAATCATCTTAAGCTTAGAGTTTATGAGCTTTTTTATGTGTACCCTGTCTTCAACGTATTTTCTGTCGGAGTCAAAATGCCTGTGGTGATCTGGGGCTCAGATTACATGTTTGCGCCAAAATCAGATACCCACGACCCCCACATGGCCGGTGGTAGGCGGTCCTTCAGTAAATATTTTCAGCTGCTATATATGTAATGAAAAAATGAAGGTTATTGCATCTTTCTTTTATGACTTCACAGTTAAAACATAAAGAGTAGCAACTGAGCTAATTTTCCTGCCATGGTGCCAATTAGCAACCGTTGGCTAATCGGAAACAACTTTCTGCCACTCTAAAAAGGTCATCTAAATATTGACTGTAAAAACATAAACGCATTTTGTCATTCAGTGGACTCGTGCAGGAGGTTTTCCTCAGATGTGTCATGGCAGGAAATACTTAAGCAAGCGTTTTCCTTTCTTTTTATAAGATAAACACGATAACTCAATCCTGAGCGCTTTTTCATCGCTCTAATCTCAAAATAATCAGCGTTTTACATTCATTCCGGTTTTTATCTCAACCCCGACAACGCCCACGTAAAACGTCATCGATTTACGTGTAGCAGGTGCCCGGATGCTAATGTAAAATTTTCTAAAGCTGGCGCGTACTGGCTTCTTTTGGACTCGATTTTATTGGAAAGCTTACATTTTGGTGGGTATTTATTGATGATTTAGAGCGTAGATAACGTGTCCTTTCATGGGCGAGTGATTTTGATATTTTGTATGCGCGTGTTTTATTGTAATCGTCTTTCAAACGTGTGTACATTCTGCAGGCAAATGCATTGTGCTTGTATTGTTTTCGTATTTTTGTACGCGAATGCATTTGTACACACTAAAAAATGTACTACTCGCACATAAATCATGATCCTGCTGATATTAGATCACTGATGGAATCAGATCGTGTTGATCTGCTTTTTACCCCATCGGTATGCAATCATTAAATCATTCATTTATATATGATAATTTCATCGTTCTTTGACACTGACACAGTGTCATGATTGTGGCTGTCGAATTGAATCCCCAAATTTCTGGCACACCAGGCTTAAAAGCCCATAGCCATAGGCCTAGGCCTGCATGACATTTATGACGTAACTTTGTGTACGACGTTGTCGTTGGAATCCAAGACAGCGCTACGCATTATGATGTCAAAACGTCCAGCATGCACCGTCCTCCTGGATTGATATTAATATAAGTACTTGTCTCTTTCATTTCAACCCATGTTCGGGGCATGGGTTTCTCACTAACTGAGTAACTCATTCTGCAGTAATTTGCTCAGGTAGACTTCTGTACTACTACATGTACAGGCAAAAGGTGTATACTAATGTACCATGCCAGCCTAGCCCGTTGAACATTCCTGAATTGAGAGCCTGTCAGAAGTGGCAAAGATAAGATTTGATTTATAAAGGCAAATGGACCAGCCAGCCTGACTATTTCTGAGAATATTTGCCGCCAATATGTTCCCGGTCATTCCATTTGTGGCCTTAGATGTGCGAAAACAATGTCTCGTTTCGACACTCCATTTGTGAGTTCCGAGCAAACTGGCCATCCATCCTGCCTTTGGCTCTTTCTGAGAATAAGTTCAGCCAACATATACTCGAGATTCACAAATCCAAGACCGGTTATAATGATATTAGGCACATGGTCATGCAATGCCATTCAACATGTTTATTTTGTATAGACAATTAGTTGGTCTCACAAGTTGTCTGGTGGTCATGACATTGTATAGTACCCCCAGGACCAGGTATATGGCACGGCTTAACCCGCCGGCCATGAGGGAATTCCTTTATGGCCCAGTGGTTGATGCGTTGGCCCCAGAGTGGAAGTTAAGTAACGTTGAGCGCGGTCAACCTTTGGATCGGTTACTGGCGCGTACAATACAGACAACATGTTCCATTTGATTTCCTAGTAGTTTATCAACCGGTCTTAGATTGGTGAAGCTAGAGTATGTACTCCAGATCAGTCCGTGTTCAGAACCTTTGGTCAGCTTAGTCTTCAAAATGAACAGCTCTTTTGTTTGAGAGTGTGATCACCTCCATGACTCACCCCAGCCCACTTTTTACATTCTGTGAAAAGAGTTGTAAAACTGTTGTTTTTTAGTCCAATGACAAACACCCCAGGTATTGTGAATAGTCTGTGAAATGTCTCGTTTTTTCATTGGATTGGTGATTTGACATGAAATTTTATATATTTCCCGTTGAACAACTTTTATGCTATGCAAACAAATTTCAAATTCAAATTTCAAATTCCTTTGAATTCCGTTTCACTTGACCTAAACTCATAACCTGGTTGGGTTTATTTGCTCAAGGTTTTAGCATGCATTGTCTCCTCAGGTAGGGATGAGGACTTGATAAGGATGCTTTAAATAGTACGTCTACTGGGTTACAGTACCAGAACCTCTCTTTTAAGGACACCATGGGGAATATGCTGTTCTTACGTGTTGTTTATTAGAGGTATCCTGATTATAGAGGTCAATTGCAATGGAAATGACTACTGGGGATGGTACCAAATGCAGTGTCCATAACAGAGAGGGTGTCCTTAAGAGAGAGGTGTCCGCTAAGGGAGGTTCCACTGTACTGTCAATATTCTGTGAGGTGTATTCCAGCTAGTCCATGTGAGATGATGAATGCTTCTCACTGGGGACTGCATCCTTTCAGAGAAGTCCATCTGGTCACCTTGAACATGGGTGACTAAGCCTGGGTCATAGGTAGTTGCTGCAGCTCACTAATGAATCAATAATGCTGCAAAAAATATCCGACGCCCTAGTTCACTTATATGGAGTATGGATACATTATTAAAGGGGGACTATAGCCTGGAACAGAGGGGCTAATTTGGCTATTTTGAGGTAACTAATATGTACACAGTAAGGGCCCTAGATCATGTCAGATTCAGCACTAAATACATTCCTCGTACAAGCGTGAATCATTTCGACGTACTGTGAGATGTGAGAGACCCCTATTGGCGACTTTGTGTAACTTTGAACTGTGCCAAAAATGCTAACATGATCTGTACAATGTTTTCACGCCATGTCCAAGTCTTGATTCTGTTCTATGAACTGTCACTACAGTCCCCTCTATCTCCACAGCCCATTTGCTCATATCACATTGAGAGGTTTCCTTGTTTCCATGGGTTACCACTACTAAATGTATTATGGTAGAATCCGTTGATTTATCGTAATTTTTTCATTCTCCACTGAAATCTGATAACTAAGTGCAGACTCAGCTGTAGCTCGTTCCCACAATGAACTGAGACCAGGTTTCACAATCTGGCGTATTGAGCTTTCATTTTAGACAGTTGGGTTCAGTGACTCATTGCATGTACAACTGTACAGAGACTCATAATCTGATAATTTCTGGATCAATTTCCTGAAAAAAACACGCCACATTAGTCATCTTAAAAATATTTTCAGATAATTCGTCAATAATTTCATGAATTTCCGAAAGTAGGAATAGGATATTGAAATTTAGTTTTAAAACAAAGTCCTATCGAATAGGCCCTACATGTCATATGAATTACATGTTGTGCAATGTTTTACATGTACATGTAGAATTCTGATTGGACTCCCCCGCCTGAGACCGGCTCTGTTATCGATCCAGTGTGGGCTGTCGGTGATTTATGTTGATTGACCAGGTTTTATCGGCTTGATAAGAAATAATGGACATAAAACACTGACCTGCTGTGACATGTACATGATATAGTCAGTGCACTGGCAGTGTACAAATGTGCACGGAGACCCATTTTTAATACTCAACGCTTTATGGGGAACATTCCTTGTTTGCAGAAGTCATTGTTCAAACTTAAGAACATCATTCAATCTGACCATGTGATGACCTGGTCAGGAGGTCAAGTCAGCTTTTGGTCAACATGGCCTGGCAGAAGACGGAGTCACCAGGCCAATAAACCCAATTGGTGCCTCACTGTAGTGGCATGTGAAAAAGCTCATCCAGTCTTGGACTCACCACCTGAATCTGCTGTATGTACATAATGTACATCCTTATACATTTCAATATGTGCTCTATGTACTTATTATGAGAGCCCGAGTGAAGTACAAAATTGGCTGAAAATGGAAATTGATGATGGTTCAAAAGTGAATTCCCATGTTATTATCTGGCAATATAATATCATTATAACATTAGAATGGACCGAGATGTGACGAATTGATGTGTTCATATTATCATGATAATCATGCAATCTCGGATTGGCTAACTTCGAGTACATGTAATTGACTGGGAGACTATGACAATAGATATTAGTGAGTATCTGTGTCAGGGACTTCATGGGAGCCTGTCCTTTTATTCATTCATGTGCATATGTTGAGCTGCTTGGACCTCACGGCCTATCGCTTTTCTGGTTCCCCCTGGATCACCTAGGCATCCCAACCAGCGTTCACCACAAGACCATTTGTCAGGGCATCCCACCCTGCCTTGGAAGAGAAAACCCACCTTGCTCTAGAATTTAGTAAACTGGGCCAGACGAAATTGCTGGCCACCCTACCTTCTGTTTCTCACTGGCTAGGAGCTTCTTGAATATCAAGGGTACCACCCAGCCTTGAGAAAACCCTGTGAAGAACTCTGCCCTACTGGCTGCTTACAAATATGTCGTTGGAAAGCCTTGATTTCAATCCCTGCCTTTCAAGACCACAGTTGAATCGCTTAGTCTATTCAAAGGGCTCTCTGGCTCTCCTCAATGCTCGTCGAGATTGCAGGCATAATTACTGATAATCAAGTAGCGTACACTCAAACTTGTGCATGATATCACAAATTTACATCAATGGATAGGGCCCGTCCAGCCACGAACAAGTGTGGGCCCGAGGGAACAGTCCTAACCTGACCCTCACCGTCCACCCCTCCAATGAGAGCTTTTGAGATCACAATCTCGTGCGATGTCGCAATTTCATGATGGAATGTGACTCATAAAACGCTGTGTATTGTCAAGGACGTTTTATTTGATGAATCGGCCTGTCGAAATAAACTCCCTCCATCGAGTTGGATCATGTTTCGTTTAAGGGGAAATCGTTTCGTTTGATGTTGTTAGTCAGAGGACCTGATATGTTAGGAAGCCATGTTGTTTCCGAAATCTTGCGGGTTTGTGCAATCATGAGTGTGGGATTGCAATCATGAGTGAGATGGATGGCAGTCAGAGTACAGAGGCTATAGATTGTATAAGACGTAGGGTGCTGTCAAGGGTTGAGCAGAGGCACCACTAATTTGGCCCGAACTTGAAATCCTGAAGCATTTAGAACTCTTTCAGAACAGCGTGGATGTCAATTTCACTGGTTGTAACCAGCTTTAGGCTGTAGGCTTTAGGCTGGTTACTGGAAGGTTGGAATCCGTTCTTTGTTTTCAAGAGAACAGACTCCCACCTTTAGAAATAAAATCAACATTCACTCTATTTTGTTGGAGTTCCAATTGCTTGAGGATTTTAAGTTCAGGTTCCAGCCAAAATGGTGGTCCCTATGTGGTGAACAGTATTACTGGTGACAGTCAGAACTTCATGTAGGCTCCTCTAAGCCAAGCTTTTCTCGCTCTCAGATCACCTCTTTCACGGTAACAGCCCATTGCCGTGTATGAATACATGATAAACGAGAGCTCGAGACATAGAGTTACGAGTTCTGTGGTACTGTGATGTCTCGTTCTGCGATCGGAAGTGGGCAATCATCCAATTTTGCCTCCCACACCAGTATGCCAGTAACCAACGATGACTAACTGTTGGTGGATGTGTATGGGAAGTGTATGGTCTACACGCACTGGACTAGATAAAACAATGGCTACATGTTGGTTGCTGATTTCATTTGAGGAGTTGAACTGAGGTATTTTATCTCCCACGAGCAACCGTTTAGTTTATATAAACATTGCACAGATTACAGTTTTCCGTACAAATACATAGCTTCCTTCCAGTTCAATACAAATCGAATTTCAACTAATGTAGCTCTATTGTCTATTCAAATAAACAGTGGTATATTTGTTGAACTGACTCAGCAACATCTTGTCTCATCTGACTATCATCAGTCTTAGATACAAATTGAATTTCAACTGTTTTCAGTGTTTGTGGAACTGTTGAGTTCGTAAGAGGGGTCCATGCACATTTGGGCTTATCAATCTTTCTCAGCTGCATAGTGGTTAGTATAAATGTTTCCTGAAGTTGGTGGCTTGCATTGGAACTAACTTTTTCCCCCTTGTCCGTCATCAAAGGCATTCAAGTGTGTTGGTCAACCATGACTATCTCCTTTGTCCCTCCACCATAAGGCCTAGTTTCCCCTTATGACATCACTATTTCGGACACTCAGCGCCCCATTTCTAGAAACGTGTATACTGCGCTCAGAATTAGGATGTTGTTGGTTTGACTCTGGGAAATATCGCCGTTTCATCTCCAAGTCCTTGGGCAAGACACCTAATGGTGCTTCTCACCACCCAGGAGTATAAATTTATGTTAATGGGAACCAGGTTTGCCTGGGATGGACAAGCGTCATGTTCACACATGAAGGAAAGTTCTGCCCCTATTCCTTCGTCAGTTGATGCTGCAGAAGCTTGGCTATGATCCTTTCTGATGAGCTATCATTGCACACAGCGGATACATTATGAATAATTCCCGCTGCCAACAAGTCTCGCAGAAAATTACTGCCTCTTGTACAGTTTACAAATACTTTCCGCGCACAGAGTAATTTCGCATACAGAGAGCATCGCTAAGTGGCAATTTCATTGGAAAATGGTTTACCCTTGATAAAGTGTGTTATTCATGGTGTATGTTGTCAAGTGTTCTGGCGAGAAAAAACGATTAGATCGCCTTATTGCATGTACATTGTACTGGCGAGCGATTTTAGGGGTACTTCAGCAGTAAACCTGACGGGAGGTTACATGTGATTAGCGTGGTTGTTAATTAGGAAGTGCAATGTTGTGTACGGTAAATGTTCTTGTAAATGTGGCAGGCAAGCCAATTCTGGGGGTAAAAATCCCAAAATCATATATGATTGATATCAGATTACCTTCAGGGGGTTTGTGGGAAGTTCGGAACTGATTGGAGAGCACTCGATGTCATTCGTGTGTGTTGGGGTCAGAAGCCCCCCCCCCCCATCACTTGGCCATGAGCTGCCGTCATGAAGCAATGATGATGTTTGACCACAATATTTACTCCAATCCTGATTCATAGTTTCTGCATAGCCTCTTACTTATGATATCCTCCAGGAAGTTCAAAGTGCATTGCCCCTGGCACCATTCGATTTTCCTTGACTGTTAGAGTGAGCGATGATCTGAAGAAGCGGAAAGGGAAGTCGGGTCAGGAAATATTCTCCAAGGAGTCACTCGGTGTGGTGTGAGTAGGCGATGATGTATTATGATCCAGTGATAGGCCTACATGCAGAGCATACTAGGCCCATTTGTCTGTTCTGCACTGTACATCCTGATATGCTACATGTCTGAGTGTGTTTTAAGGGTCGACCGAAGGCTCCACCACTTAGGCCAAAAGTTGAAATCATGAAGCAATAGGAATTCCTTCAAAATGAAAAGATTGCCAATTTCAAGGGTAGTCTGAAGTCCTTCAAAATGGTTAAATCTGATGGCTGTGCTACCCCTTGCCATGGCTGGATTCCGACGAATCATTCCTGAACTTGCAGTGATAAATTTTGTTGCAGGCTTTTCGGGGTGGTTTGCAAGGGTTAAGCTACTCTCCATACATGTATACACTGTATAATAACAGACATGCACTGTTCTAATAACAATATTGTATGGCATTCACGCTGTTGGCCAAACTACTCGAAAGTGGATTAGAAAATTAACTACTGGGTACACACAAACTGATGACATCACGACCGCCCCCACCTGGAAAGCCACAGGAGTGGGGTTGAACAATCAAAACCGTTGCCTATATTTGGCGACCAGGATTTGGCTG
Organism: Lineus longissimus; assembly: GCF_910592395.1. Classification (NCBI taxonomy): domain Eukaryota; kingdom Metazoa; phylum Nemertea; class Pilidiophora; order Heteronemertea; family Lineidae; genus Lineus; species Lineus longissimus. Next base: position 3,543,216 of record NC_088326.1, read on the forward strand.
TGTCTTAATGTGGTCAGTGAATCATAGTGTTATGTAAACATTGTAGTGGGAAATGTCGATCAATGCTGGGTCACTGATAGGCAGAAGGTTATCAGCCATTGTGAATACCGGAGGCTTTTTGGTGGTTTTCGTTTTAATTTAAGTGTCTTCAGTTGAAATTTGGATATTTTGTGTAGTTTTGATTTCATTTTATCTTGGATTATTTATATTCGTTTTGAACAGATTGTCATCGGTAAGTTGTCATGCTCTATCGGTAAATACTGGGTATAGGCGCTATTTAGCCGGTTAAGTGCCTGTACAAAAGGCCCTCGCATGTACATTTGTTTATACATCCGATGCACCAAGGGAGGCTAAATAGCGTCTACACAATGCCACACATTGTTTTAGAGGTTGTTCCATGGCCTGCGTTTGCTCTGAGAATAGGATATCAGAGGTTTAGAGGACCCTGTGTATTGATCAATTTGATTGGATTTGCGAGGCTGCCAATAGGAACCCACTTCTATTTTGTTGTCTGGCTGGTATGTTAAGCAGACGCACTGAAACAGCTCGTTGCTTTATTATGTATTGAGACAGCAGTAGGTTTGGTGGACAGCTGAAGTCTGCATGCATAGTGCCAGTACATTGACTATTTTCATGGGTTTACAGATTGGCCTTTGAAAATAGACTTCTTGACTGTTGTACAAGCGTACATCGGCCAGCGCACACCAGTCAACAAAGATTATTAGTCCCAAGAAGCCTATCCATTCCTGGGGGAAGTTTTGCCTTCACAGTAACTGTCGCTGAAAGGGTGGATGTCGTCCTGGGTGCCGACAAATGGTACCCAGGTTCGAGATCGACTGGACAATAAGCACCCTTTTTGCCATCACACTAGACAAACAGCACCCAGCTTCTTTTTGCCTGACTTACGAATCTAAGGGACAACGTTTCTTGCAATCTTGTTTTATCTCGCGCCGTGGTACTTGCGGCATTAGCAGTGCTCGAAATAAAAGGAACAGATAAACAGAAAAAAACGCGTTTAGGCCTATAGGTCTTTGAAAGCACATTTCGGATATATCCCTCCTATATACCTTTTCTGAATAAATCATCCGAAATGTGCTTTCAAAGACATTTGGAAGAAATGAAGTACCTTCAAGCATGCCAATCTACTAGTATTGTGCGCAGATCCATCCTTCAACCTTTGAAAGGAGGAGACTTATAGGATTTACTTACATTTTACACCATCTGGTCAGTATGCTGTGTAAAATGGAGAGGAGGGGTGCTTTCATAGAGATTAAGAAAGTTGAAGAAATAGTAAGACCCTTGACCAGTTCACCTTGTCCAACTTGACATGATGTGTCAAGCTCATCAGGAAAGTTTAGAGGCCCACTTGACATAAAATGTCATGTAATTCGAGTTGGTCTAGTAGGGCCTAAATCCAAGAAGTTATATGACCGTGATCATGATGATGATAATTCCGGCCTGAATTGTGCGACATTGTGTTGGGTGCTAGCTATAAGTTGTATAACTTTTTAAACCTGACATTTCTGTTTATAAATTCTAATCTAATAGTAATACGAAAATCTCATATTTTGCCTCTTCTCTCTACTTTCAGATCTGTAGACTGCCAATATGGGACTTTTATCTGGAATATTTTTTAGCGTGACGCTGGCTCTTGTCGTCTCGGACCGAGGTATGTATTGACATTAAAAGGTGGCGTTACAACATTACCATGGAAACTCTTTGCAATTTATATTCATCATAGTATGCTTATGATTCAAAAATCCTATTTAGTGAATTTTTGAATTTTTTCTCTCTAACTTTTATACCATTCTTGGGTTGGAGGTTGGGTGTTGTATCTTTTTCTCAATTCTGAAGGTAACCTCACTTTTTTACCGATGTCTAAACATTTTTATCATTTTTTGCGCAGTTTTGAATAAATAGCGTATTTTTCAGCTTTTGCCCAGACAACCTCTGAACGACAGGTTAATGGCGTTGTAATGATTTACCCTGGTATGTAAATTAGAAGACGGGGTAGGTTTTACCTTATAAGGACTGAGGGTGATCATCGAAAACGCATCGAAAAAGTTATAAAAAATAATTTACAGAATGGTATAAAAATGGTAAGGTAATATGGTACAATTATAACTCCAGTGCAATTATAGCCTCAGTGTACATTGATGTATACTTCTATAACTCTTTTCAATACTGTCAGGACTATAATTGTACTCTGGCTATATAATTGCCCCACTTTACAATTAAATCGCAGAAGATATTCCGTATCACCCTGGACCCTTATAAGTTTAAAACTTCGTGAATGTATCCACATTCTGTCTGTAGGAATGTACACATTCTGGTGGATGTCATCCGACATGAAATCTATGCTTAATCGAGTCTCATTTCGTGCAGGATCGCATTGTATATTTCACCACACTAGGACCAAAATCTGTGTACATTTACAATTACATACATTGTGTATGCAGGGTGTACACAGTTTTTAGTCCAAGTGAGGTAGGGGTGGCCATTTTATCAAAACTGTCCTCCGTGAATCGAAAGAGCACGCTTCTAATTTCTGGCATGGTCTTCTTAAGGCTTGACTTGATCTGAAACTGAAGTGTGCAAAATTTGATCATGCGAGACTGAGAATATTTTGATAAATATGGCCGTCCTCTTTGTCAACTCATCTGTCTGACGGCTTCCCACCCTAACTTAAACACGACGGATGTTTAACATCGAATTTTGAATGTTGTTCAAGTTAGGGGTGGTACCGAGTCATTTCTTGCTTCCACATCACTTTATTCCTGTCGTCATTCGAGTGACATCAGACAATATATTATCACCACGTCGGGGCATATTTACGCCATGGCTTGACGACTTCCTAAAAATGTGATTATACGTACAACATTCTGATTACTAATATGTTGTCTGACGTCACAGGGCACACACAGGCGATCTCGACTTGGTCGCCTGTGTGACCCGTGGCCGTGCTCTGAACATTGAAATCTCCAGTAATCTTTCCATTCTTGACTTTACACAGGCACAGCAAAAGGTCTGTCCGCTTTTACTATCTTATATTAAAAACATTCCTTGCTTAAATCCCCTTCCAATAGGACAATCAAAACAGCATTTTGGCTCATTTATAAATTAGACTTTTAAAACCTGTATAGTCAACACTAACAGTGAATCTGAAACGTGTAAACAATAATTGGTGGCTTTTGTAAATTGCCAAATTTTCAGATTCACAATGTTATGCATGTTCAGGGCCGTAGCTATAGAGGTGAAGTGATTGCATGGTGGGACAAAGTCTCCCGAAGAGTCACCGAAAATGTGTTTCTTCATTTTCAGCCAATGTTTGACTCGTAAAGGCCAAAAGAGGTACTTTGCCCCCACCATGATAAAAAAGCCAGCTACGACCCTGATGTTTGAACTAACTTTGCCAACTTTTGCCTAATATCAATTCTTATTTCATATATTTGTTATCTTGAACGGTCAAGGGTTAAAATGGTAGTGGTACATTTGTAATTTCATAAAAAGACCACGCAATCTGCTTCGAAAAAGTGTGAGCAAAAGATTCATCAAACCCTTGATTGATTATTTGAATAAGAAAATCAAGAAAATTGGAAACATCATGTGCAAGAATTTGCTGTCAGAATTACTGAAAGTGAAAACTCAACTGTCATTAGACGTATATTGTCAGTGCAGTAGCTCTATCTAGACTGTGTTATACACATACGCAGTCCTCTGGCCTGGGAATGTCGTGCCATTGTCTGCAACAGACGGGAGCTAAAATCGATATTGGCGTGTCCCTAGGAGGTGAGCTCTATGGCACTGCCTCACCTGAGTAGAATTTGCGGTAAAATTGATTTGCTTGCAAAATACGAAACGTGGGTGTGTTCAGTCGTTCCAGTACTCTACCGCCACTGTGGAGTGAAGAGTCGTTCATTTTCGGCTGTGGGACATTGTAAACTTGGAAGTATGCCATTAAGATGGCCATGAGAAGGCGACAGGCTGCTAGACGGTGACAATATCCCATCTGTGATGCTACCTTATTGTGGCTCTGGCAACAGAAGCAAAAGGTCATTTGAAAAAGTCATTGTGTTGCAAATATGAACAGTTAACCTCAACTAGACTCAATTTCAAGAAAAGATGGCACGGCACCCAAAAAATCCTTACATGGCTGGGAAATCTTGAATTTTTTCTCAACAGCTAGTTCTTGGGCACACTTTGTCAGATTCTGGCGAAGTTGGTAACTTTAGAAACTTTGGACACCGAACAGAGTAGTTTCAGATGCAGTTTTATTCTAGACTACAAAATAAAAAACCTCTATGCCCATCAGTTTCTAAACATAGGAGTGAAATATTCTCGCCTTTGTCTGCTCAGTGCATATTGGCGAGCTATTTTCATAATCCTTGTCTGAGTATTGCACAGAATCGATGGAAGTCGCTCCGGGGTGTCTTGTCCCGCTGAGGTGAGAAACGGATCGACACGTCACAATGGATTATCCTCATTAACCTTTAAGGCTATAATCAGCTTACGAACACAATGGCGCAAAATGAGAATCTCGCTAAAAAGGACACGGTTTTCTTTTTCGCGCACTCTATGTTGCCTCGGGAAAACCTTTTGAAGAGAAGCGAGAAACCTTGTGGTGGAAGTATTTGTTCTCAAAGATCATCCTCTTCAGTGTACAGCATGTGCTGCTTGCTGTCATCAGTTAGGTGTCCTCGGGGTGGGAACATTCTAGTCTCTCCCCTGCGGCTCTCCAAGTCAGAATAATCGAAATGATATCAATTTTCTATGCAGAAAAAGAGTACGGGTCACCTGACGCTCTTTTGACATGTTGTATTCAATGGGGCTGTCACCTTAGACCTCAAAGTTGCATACCTCTACCAATGCAAATAGTGAAAACATGAAAAACTACACCATGAAAGTGTCACCTTACACTTCTGGAATGGTGTGTACGTAGTTTCTTTCAATAATGCCGGCACCCTCAGAACACTTTCTGAAATATTGAATACTGATACCCCGGGCAGACGGCTCTATTTGAACAAAGGAAGTTGGGGGGAATTCTTTTTGGTAATTTGGTCTGAGATGTACAAGGTCCTTGAATTATTCTGAGAGCACTTGACACGGATGTCTTGCCACGTATGGTAATTCGTAGACATTTGGCTGAGCAGGGTACCTCCAGGGTTTCTCCGAACAGACGCTGTAACACGTACTGGAGGATGTCCTCTGATTACCAACTGGGGAGAGGCCTGGCTGGACTCCACATCTCTCCAAGAGAAGCTTGGGGGGAAAAGAGGCAGATTTACGTCACTCTGCCACATTCTTGAGGACGAACAGTGTAAAAGTTAAACCAGCAAAATGCAAAGAAGACAGAACATGTACATTTACTCTACATCTGTATCTGTAGTTGGTGGCTTTCCAAGCAGTAGGAAGTCAAAATTGACTAAATATCCTGATTGTACGAGGCCAGGGATATATGGAGTCATGCCGAGCAAGGACAGAGCCTACATGTCGTGTGTACGGATAACGTAGTTGGCAGTGTCCATGCATAATTTTGATAGATTACCCTGCGAGTCAACTGTATAGCATGGAGGATCTGCAGTGTAATCTCTGCAAATATCTGTGTGGGCCATAAATGGTCGTCATGTCCAGTCAAATATTGACTTGGGGTAGATTGCCGGAGACGACGAAATTACATTAGATTATCCGCAGTGTCCCAATGCAATGTCTGTGAGTTTGACTGAGTCAATATGTCTCATATTGCAAGTATTGAACTGTTTCATATTTCTCAACATTGGGGAATGATTATGACTCTGAATCGTCATTATTTGTCTTCTCGATTATATGTCTAATAGTCATAGAGAGTGCATGTTAAAAAAGGAAATTGATTAGTGTGGTTCAACTCGTCTACGAATATTTACTTGGACACAAGAGATGTGTCATGGGAGTGTGGGTTTTATTTGCTAGAATTAACTTCTAGCAACAACTCGATGAAAAACATTCATTTTTAGTGCGATATCAGATGTTTTTATATGAATAATGAAAATGCTTTTCTGGCTGTTTGTCTGGTTTCAAACAGGAAATTGCACTGCCATTGAGTAAGTTATCGGTAAACTTCTGTTCCGATCCATCATGAAAGAACTGCATCCACATGGGAACTGGTGATAAACATGATAAATGAGCTGGTTGTCTGCAGTTTATGCGAGAGAGAAGCATACGAGCTGTTGCCCTTGCAGCTGCAGTGGGGGTTGTATTGGTTGATGGAACAGCTGTCAAACAAGCATCCATCATATTCAATCTTCATAAAGATGCTGTTCGATCAATACAACACCTACCCTTGAATGTTAAAAGAAACATCTGATTTTGTGTGCATCACATTCCAAGTCTGTTCGCATTGGACAAAAAAGAATTGTTTTCCACCCAAAGCAGACCTTATTGTAGTGTACAAAAAAAGGAGAAAAGTACATAGTTTTGTTTCAAGAACATAGAATATGAAATCACGTCTAAATTGGACGTACCATGTTTGATTTGTCTGGGATATTTACTGATCATCCATGTAAATATTGACAAACTTTCTGTCGCCTACATGTTGTGTGCTGTGATCACAATGCATTGCGGCATCCATCGCCCATTTGAACTCATTCAACAAAGTGTTCTGTTGGTTAAGCAAAGCATATCTGTTTTATTTGAAAGTTAGTCTGCTGTGGTACTGTCACCGTGGTCTCTAAAAGCACTGACAATATTGGACCACAAAAAATGTATTGTTGATTTTCGCTTTGATTTTACCATATTTGCATGTACTTGGGAACTATCATTGCCTGTCTCGGCATGAAATGAGATGTCTGAGCCACAAGATACCTATTTCTGAAAGTATTGATTTAACATAGATTTGGTTGGGCTGTAGTCGTCCAAAAATGTGTTGTATTTGAACAGACAAAAAAATTTATTAGGATATGAATTGACTCATCTTCCGAAGGCAGTCCATAGATAAATAATTTTTTTGCAGATTTATTTTAGAAATTGGTGATTCGAGATATCTATTTTCACCATTTCAATTGACACACTGTCGAATTTCAATTTCATGAACTTATTAACAAAAGAGGATGGTAGGTTATCTATTTATAGATTAAGTATAAATGGTTTGAACCTGGGATCCAGTTTCCATCTGCCTTGATTTCATTTTCAGATTGATGAGACTTTTATAGCTTTTGAATCGGGTTTTCCAAGGGGTGGTGTTTGTTACATTGAACAGCCTGTGGACATGCAACAAGTGTAGCATGTATGTGCCTGCTGTTCCGTTTTAAAAACCCACTCCCACTCTGAAGGGAACATAGGTTGTTGGACAGAATTTAATTGATGGAACAGCCCCTATAGTGGCTGAATGCATGTTGTAGAAATACATTCACTGCCATTCCATTGTCAGACAATACTCCCGCTGCAAAAAAAGATGTCGCGTACCAAGGCAGACGATCGCTTGGTCCCAGGTTAAAACTTCATCGTGAATTTTTCACATTTCTGGATGTAATAGATGTACCAATCAAAAGCTTAGGTAACCCAAGGCCGATTTTTGCTGATATTTGATTTTGAACCGCGATGATTTTCTCGACTTGTACTGTGTAAGAAAATCATTTGTAGTTCTATGCTTCCCCATCATTTCGCTTCAGCGGACCCAGAAAGCTTCATCAACCCAGGTTGGCGATGTGACCCAACACCCTGTTCATTATAATAGTCCGTAACCCATTCTCGATTGGTAATTTTCACCAAAGTAGGTTGCTGTGTCACTCACATGTACTTTATTACCATATTATCATGAGATGTTAGCAGTAACATGGTCATTTTTGTATTTTTTTCTCACCAATTTTGTACAATATTTAGTGTTGATGAATATATTATTGTAATTAGGTCATCACATCCACCCCCGATATACATTTCACTTCCTCCTGAATATTATTCCCATTGCAGAATCATCATGCTTACAGCTTTTCATAGTCGTATGTTGGGCCTGCACTAAAAATATGAAACGTATTTTTAGGACACCCAATATCCATTCATCGCTTCCAAGTTTTGCATCAGCGTGACCCTTGCTTCAGTGATTCGAAGCTTTTAATGGGCACATTTGCTCGAAATCTTTGTTTTGTATTTTCACGATGTTGTAGTTGTACTACAAGCATTGCAATGCCAGAGACCTTCTTGGTAGTAGGCAGTGATTGGTAGTTATTTACGGAGGCCTTATTGCCTGAAACAAAGAATTTGCAGCCATTGCGTCTGTGGTCTGCAGGTTTCCAATCCCATGTTTGAAGGAAATGGGCATTGTGCTTGAAATTGTTGTTCTGCTTTTCACAATGTTATGTACAGTAGAACCTGCCTTAACAGACACCTCTCTATAAAGGACACCCTTGCTAATGAGGACACTGGTTTTGGTCACAAAGTGGTTGTTTCCATTCAATCAGATGTCAATCTATGTGGACAACTCTTCATCAAGGACATCAGTTCTCAGTCCTGAGGGTGTCCTTAATAATGGGGTTCTACTGTACATGTATCAATATGATAGTTTATGTGTTAGGGCTTCAGTGCGCATTGGGGCGTGTCTTGGAAGTTTTGCCATTCCTGTCAAGGCCATTGGCAGGGTGGGGGAGCAGTTAGTGTCCCCCAGTGTCACCTCTGCCCTTCCAAGACCAAAATACTCACTACGAGCCTGCATCCTAAATCAAAAATTTCTTGTCGACCTTGAAAACTAGATGTTATGGCTGACACCCAAGTGCTAGTGAATCCATTGGCTCATTTTCCTGAGCCCTTGGCATTGTTTTCCATTATTTCAATTCAAAATAGATACTCATTCATGAATTAAAATAATATGGAAAAGGACCGAGATGCATGATGCAAAGCATAGTTGGCATTCACGATTCAGTATGTTTTCCTAGTGACAGCTGTCCCCGGCTGACTTATCATGAAAAAATATCAGGCATGGTATGATCGGAATGTATGATAACTGTGTACTCCACTGGTATAATCCAACAGGGCTTACTGGACTTACTGAAAATAAGTAGGCCAAACACCCTAATGTGAGTTTATCACAGACACTTTTGCAGTTCTTGCAGCCATGATCATGATATTTGCTCAAAGCACCAATGCCACATACATTCTGCACCGTACCAGACTAATTATGTATGTAAGACCATAAAAATTCGATCAATCTGCGATTTCATTACATTGAAAGTACGTTGCCATAGCGATGTAATTTCATTGCCGGACAAATTGATAGGCACTGGGATTCTGATATTTTGATTAATTAGATTCTGAGTTTATGCAGATGATACTTCCAGGGTTTTTCCGCTTGTGACTTTGTTGACAACACAACGGTGCCCCAACCAAATCTTTAAGTTTCCTGCTCAATCCACCCAGCGAATTTCAGAATACCTTATTTGCCTATCCCATTGGACAGATCTAGCCAAAATCAGGCACCATTCTCATTGGGAAAAAGACTTGTCCTTTCCTGTTGGCTCTTACTTTTGGATGCCCGAGTCTGCTTTTTTAGGGGGGAGAGCTTTGTACCAAAAACAAATCTGTCGTTTGGTAGTTCGTTGATCTAATGTTCCTCCTCAGTAAAACTTTTCTGTGCTTTTGCAACTCTCCTTCTCGAATTTATCATCAGTCATGTTAGGCAAACCAGTGTGACAGTTCTACTACTATGATCTGTCCTCTGTCGTATTAGTTGCCTGAAAACGCTATTTGATAAAACCGAGTTCTCATTTTCAGGCTTGCATGAAAATTTGATGATGAGGAAGTCGTTTTGATGCTGGAACTAATAATGAATGAATTTCATGCAGGTTTTCGGTCAAATAAGACGGAACTCTAGCAAAAGTCAAAATGCTCTGACCAAATCATCGTTTGGGTTTACTGTTGTGAGAGTAAATAGTTTTTCTAACAGTTGATCCCGGTATCCCATAGATGATCCTATAGATGTTCTCAAAGATGGTCTCATAGATGATTTGAATCTTCGTTTTGCTATAAATGTTACGAGTAGTGATATGGTGTTCATTGCACTGTAGCTGACAATCTGCTTCAAGCTTTCAAAATGGTTGTTGATGAATTATTGCTAACGTTAGATTTGAAAAACTTGGAAATATTTGCAACTCAACCCGTAGATAACGCCAAAATTGTTACAATTAACCCATTCAGAGGATAAGCCAAGCTGAAAATGTCTGCAAAGGAACTATTTGTGTCTTAGCTGGTGAGACGACACACAGTGCGCCACCTGGATTTGGCACTAAGAACTTGGAAGTGTTTGAGAAATCTCGGAACTCGAAAAGAAGCAATGTTTTCCCGCACATTGCAGAACGGTATGTCTATAAAGTGCTTGCAAATATTTCCTTGGTTTGGGATCTTGACTGAAAAGGCTAATTTGACTATATTATAGAAATTCATGGGGATCGAGGAAATGAAAATGTTTTGGTCGACTTTGAGCCTAAAGGTGACCAAGCTTCAAACAATTCACGCAGCGTGAAATTATCGACTATATGACTGCCACAAATTCATCAACAACCACTTTGCAGTTTTTTTCGGCAATTTGTCTATCGTTTTTTCTTGCTGTTCATGTGGTTGTCTTGCGACCCCGTAGTTGCCTCTGCTTAACCTATCATCCGTTTGAATGTTTTTCCTATAGGCGGCGTCAGTGCTGGTAAGTTTGTAAAAAACGCAATTTCGTTATCGATTTATGTTTTCCTGTTTATTCGTAGAGTTTTGTGTTACTGACATGTTACTGTATAACTGGCAAAATTTGGCGCTGTTTTCCATTTTTGCGATTTGCTGAAAAAAAATTATAACTTTAAAAAAAATGTTTGCATTTTTTTCAAATTTCGATCGATTTTTCATATGAAAAATATCTCCTCCTTCAAAGATTATTTCTTCTCAAATCCACGAAAATAAGACCGCCGTAAAATTTTGGTGTTTACAGTGTCAGAATCAAAGAAAAAGGCGGGAAATTTGAGGATTTGCTGCTATTCTTTGATTCTGGTAAGTTGCTTGCCGTGTACCGTCCCATCAACATGTCACCCAAGAAAGTTGCGAATGAGAGGAGAGTGTAGCTTTCAAAAGATTCATCCCTCCCCGTCCGATCCACCCATGAAGACCAAAACGCAAAAGGGGATTTCAAATCCCATGTCAATTTCATCCTCGAAAGGTTCTGTATTGCGTTGGACCATTAACTATACTGCCACCTTTTGGCAGTAAAGTCCCTTAGATTACTTTAACTGCTGTGGCCCCCCTCCCTCCCCTCCCCGAACAAAAATCAGTCTCATTCTCAATGTAGAGGAGTTGATGATAATGATCTTGAATGCTACATTTTCTTTCTCGGGAAGGAACTTTCTTGACCTTTGTTCTCCTGGATTTGAGCCAACCCGTTTCAAAATTTGTATTCGTGAGAGAAATTATGACAAATTTTAAGATTGGAGTCGAATTTCTTCCTGGATGTTGGCTCAACTCTAAATGAAGATGCATTAAACAGACTGCATTTAACATAACATGAATTTTCATATCATTTTGCATAAATGATGCACATGTTAGTTTTTATGTCTTCACAAATTTTTTTTGACATAATATTATAATTATAATATTCCAACGTTTATGTTCTTCATCATGACCAAGGTGAAGGTCATATTTTGTGACCTTAAACCTGGAGTGCACGGTTGGATGGGGTCAAGGTTGTATTGTGTTGCCTTTGACCCCACTGTTCAAGGTCATGCTCTTGTGTCACGTCTGGTTGAATGCGGTTCTCCTGAAAAATAACTTCAGAGCACATTATATGTTGTATTGCACGGATAACAGGGGACTATCAATCTTTGTTTTATCTTGCTGAAATTTCAAGGTCATTATTAATTGACAGGGGTCAAGGACATAAGTTATTGACTGAGGTCATGGTCACGACCAAGGTCAAGGTCACTGTCATCAATTCGAATCCAGGCTTAATAAAGATGTTGACCTTTTACTCTCTGAACCGAAAATGGCTGAACTAAAATCAAAGCTAAATCAGGCTTAAACTAGTAAAATTGAAAATTAAACTTCTTTTCCTAACATTTAAAAGATTTTCTTAGTAGCATGTTTGATCTTTTATTAACTAAAATTAAAACAGTTGTTTTAATAAGCGTATATGACGCTCTACCTACGCGCTTGCTAGCGTGTCACTGACGCACCAATGACGCGATTTAAGGTTTGTTATTTGTGATTTGGACTGCATGTCGTGCAGAGTATTGGTGATCCATCAGCGGCTCTTGACACATTCTGGTATGCGTGTGGGAACATGTCGGGAATGAAGGACTTCATGGGACCCACCAGCTCCCACTTGGGATCCTGTCATAGCCCATCAAAATCCCGACCATAGTTCCCACTGGGATATCATTGGGATCCCGGTTAATATCCCACCGGGATCCCAAGAAATCCTGACCATGGATCCCAACTGGATATCAGTGGGATCCCACCTGCAAAGCCGGTTCATCAGTGGTATCCCACTTGGGGTCCCGGGTCATATCCCAGCAAAGTCCCGACCATAATTCCCATCGGGACAAGACTGGGATCCCAGTCATGTCCTGCTGGGATTCCCAGCGGGATCCCAGTTACCTTTTCTATGGGGAGTGTAGATGTTTTGGGGGAAGGTTGCAGGAGCAACGCGCTACAAGAATGTCTCTGGAAAGCCGGTGGATCACCTCCATTTTTGTCAGGTGATGAGAAACTTTACAAATTGGTATAAAGTAGTGTTGTAGCACCCGAATCTGAGTGAATTTCAAGGGCTGAATGTCTATCCTTAGATTAGTAAATAGATTTTGTACATTTTTGCTCCCTGTTATTAAGGTAACTATGGGGAGTTCATTTTCGTGTCGTCACAACCCCAGTCTGAGTGACACAAAATGGGGAACCTGTCCTGTCAATTGTCTCAGAAAAAACACTCCTGAAATGGAGTTTGCGTCGTTTTGTCTGTCCCGGTTTATTTTCAAAGTGGTAGATTTTTTTTTTAAAGTCGACCAGTTCTGTTAAGAATGGAATTACTAGAAGTTAAAGTTAAAAAATATATTGAAATTAAAATTGACAGTATCTGTTCCTGTGTTTTTACTGTGTTAGAAATGGAATTTAATTGCAGAATTCAGGATGAAAATATTTCATAATTATCCGACGACCTCATTCGCCCTAGTCATGTAACGGAACGACAAGCTTCCGGGATCACTTCTTATAAGACCACAAGATCGGTCTTCCCGTTATCAGTTTCGGTGAACTCTCAAGATAAATCTTCCTTCCTCTTTCTTTTCCTTTGATAAAGAGTTTTTAAAAACCTGCAAATGCGTTACAAGAAGAAATAGAAATATCCCCGCCCATCATCTCCTTCAAATTTACATATGAAATTCATATATTCCTTTTAGATTAAACCAAATACTTTGATTTTTAACTTCGCACAGGTGGTTTGGGTAGATTCATTGAATATATATTTGGTAACTTTAGTTTAGTTTATTTGAGTTTTTGTTTTCAAAATATTTTCTAGCATTTTCCAACGAAATTGGACATTATGAAACTTTGCCTCAGATGCAAGTTCTTTCATTACAACTTTCCCTTCTAAAATTTGGTGTCCACGCAAGAAGTTTTGCGGCAAGTGCAATTTCCCTAACAATGCAGGAGTAGAAATTTAAAAGCTGCCACAACTTAAAGTGACCGTAAACCATATTTTTACGCGGTTTTTTTAGGCAAAAAAGTAAACCCTTTTTGGAAACAAAAATAGCTTCTCCATTGATAATTTTTTTCCCTTGTTGTGTAAACTTTGATTCGTCTTGTTATTTCACCAATTTTTTTCTAGGTTTACGTTTAGAAACCTTTCAACGTCTTTGGTTTAGGATCACACAAAAGATTTCAGAAATTCATCGCTTCCGTTTGGCTTGTTATTTCAGTGTTGCTGCCTCCTCATATAGTGATGAACGAACCAGAGGTCATCATTAAGGGAGATACCACATTTTCATTGAAATGTGTCGGCACGGGTGTGCCGAGTCCACGGTAAGTGTCTTCAAGATCATATTCATGCTCCTCCTCTTGCATGTCATTCCGCAATACGCAACTGTGACTGAACCAGATTTTGTGATCATTAGAGGATATAGTGAGTTTTCGTTGAAATGTGTCTGTACAGGCATGCCTAGACGAAAGTATGTACAGTGAAACCTCCCTTAGCGGACACCTCTATAAAGGACAGCCTCTCTATCAAGGACAACCTCTCTATAAAGGACAACCTCTCTATTAAGGACACCCTCTCTATAAAGGACAGCCTCTCTATTAAGGACACTAGTTTTGGTCCCAAATTAGTTGTTTCCATTAAATTTTACCTCTCTAAACAGGACACCTCTCTATTAAGGACAGCACACGTCGGTCCCGAGGGTGTCCTTAATAGAGAGGTTCTACTGTACTTAGATACGAATGTCAAACAAGTGCTCCTCCCCTGTCAAATTTTATCTCGCTGCCACTACATGTACGCCTTTCTGAAATGATTCACTGCTTAATATGTTTTATTCTGGAACGCCCTCTATTTTCAGTGTGGAGTGGATAAAATTGGATGGAACATTGCTCGCCGATAGGAACGAGAATGGTGTCCTAGTGTTCGATGGTTTCGGACGCAAACAGGTTGGCAAATACCAGTGCAAGGCAAGCAGTGGCTATGGAACAGTTGCGTCCAATTATGTTTATCTGAAATATGCATGTAAGTTTTTGGAGTGCTTATTATTCATATTACTTACTTTGTGTTACTGGTTGTGGGAATTGATACAGAACTGGAGGCATTATGGAGCCTCCCTTAGATGGTATTGGTCATTTCTATTCAATGTCACCTCTGTAATCAGGACCCCTCTCTATTAAGGACACCATTTGTCAGAGCCAAGGGTATCCTTGATAGAGAGGCTCTACTGTATTGGTTGAGTTTATAAATGGTAAGTATGTTGATGAGTTACTCTCTGATTGAAAATTGGTGATTTGAAAATGATCAGTCCTGAGAAGTTTTTAAATTGTGCGCTTTGCGTCTTTTTCAGTCCTGGGAAATTTCCAAGAAATCCAAGATGTGACGCCGATGACAGTTGTCGAGGGTGCCGCCCTGACTCTACCCTGCCGTACCGCGGCAGGCATGGTTTTCAGCGTGCCAGATCCGGTCTGGACCTGGGTCACACAGGACACGTTAGAGCCAACTAATCCGCAGCAGAAACGGGTCAATCTTGATTCGCGTGTTTCTGTCGATAAAGACGGTGAGTCGTTAACACTTGTGGGGGAATTCGCCTCTTTTCTGATCAGCGTCTCTTAAGTGGTGGAGCTCTGTTGTGGGGCAAGAAAATGGCTGACTTATAGGGCAGCCTGTGTTGTTTGCGACATCATGACGGCCACGACATCACAATCAACAGAGCCTGACCCCATAACGTGGCAAATTTTGGCCGCTCCACCCCGAGTGGCCCTCATCTGAAAAGTGATAAATTGAGGGCATTTTCAGAAGATTGGTGAAATTTTCATGTGTTGGGCTTCAGCAGGCCTGAGGAACATGTACATTGATCCAGCCTGCTCCATTTGTTAAAAAAATTAAAAATTGAACTTGAATTTGAATGCCTGATAACTGGGGGTAAGGGGGGGGGTGTAATCGTATAAAACTGACTGGCTTAGCAGTCTCGGGATTAATTTGAATGCATCAATTTCGTACCTTATCTAGCATTAGTTTCAGGAACCTTTCCTTAACCCCTTCCGCTTTTAATGATGGTTGGTCGACAAACTTCTCAGAATAAAACCATTATATTTTCACTCTCTCCAGTCTGTCTCTGTCTCACCTCTAAAAAAGAACCACTTTCGCCAGAAAATTGATATTAGGCGTCCTTTTCACGTCAAAATTTAAGTTCATACCTGATAGTATCATGATTTTAGTACTTGTTGGAAAATCTGTCGTTAGATGTAAAACGTTTTTTTGGAAAATCTCTTTTCTTGTTTTCTTTACGAGTAGAACTCAATTAGATCTAAAATTTCGGCTATGCTGAATTCGATGATTTGGCACCATTGTTGGCTGCACTTCTCAAACGCTTTCTGGATTAAACTGTAACTTAAATGTTAGAGAAATTACGTTACGATACTTAGTCATACCTTCTGAAGAGGCCTCGCAGATGATGTTGTAACATAAATGCTGTTTTGGATGTCAAATTTGTGTCATAGATCAATGTGCGACACTTTGTCATCGTGTGGTGACGTCTGCCGTGACATCATCCACACTCCTAGTGACGTTATCAGGGGTAAGGGTGTGGATTGACGTCCAAAACGACTGTCCTATCGACGTCACTGCCAAGCCATTTGGTACCCTTATCCTACACTATGATAATAACTAACTGAATTAAACAGCAATTTACGTCAGCTTCTTAAAGTTTCAAATTGGCCATTCCCTTACTAACAAATCAATAATTGTCTTTTGATGTACATAGTCAAATTTATCTTTATTTCATGTAAAAACCTTTTGCAAATGAATAACGATACCTATTTTGTGTTCGAAATGAAAATTCGAGCTGAAAAAAATTTCTCTCAAAGGTTTTCGTACATTTTAGCCTGCATGATACAGAGCTTCCCATAATTCTCCTGGCTATCGGCGAGAATTCGCGTGGCTGCGACGAGTGTGCTCGCTAATCGTTTCATGATTTTGCCACCAGATGGCATAGTGAGTGCAGTAGTCTAGTATTAAGCATGCCGATAATTTTTGTATGTGCCGTCGAAAATGTGTGAACTGGCGCAACCAATTTGGAAACATGGTTGTTTGGAAAAACATGTGGCATAACTTTGAAATTGTTCCAAAATAAATACTTTAAAATAATGATACTTAAACTACTACTAGACCAAAGAAGTTGTCCAAGCTTTCTATTTGAAACCCTGTTTCTCATTCACTCATTTTCTCTTTCCTTCTTGATTCAAACTGTCCTTTATTACCAGATTTTATCTAAAAATTGCTTTAAACATAAAAACGGAACAAAAATCGTCACTAAGGTCTACACGCTGTTGAATCTTAAACCTGTCACCTTCTTGACGACTTCTCTGTTACTTTCATATCTTGGCTGTTCCTTCAATTTAACCCCCCCTCCTGTAAAATGTATCATAATACAGCATGACAACTGTCTAAGCAACAACTGTGCCAACAGACTTTTAGGCCAGAAAACCTATTTTCAATTTTTTTCCTGCATGTTTGTCCAGTCTAGCATAGCTACAAAACATTGCAGCAAAATATGTTTTGGTGACAGTTCTTTTCGAAACACTGTGCATGTCGTACTTGGTAATTCCGTCCTGTCTTGAAATATTGGATGGCAACTATATGGTATTGCCTTTATTGCCTTTTCTGAGGGTGAGCCTTGAGCCTTACCCAATCGGCATTGCCTTTATTGCCTTTTCTGAGGGTGAGCCTTGATATCAACATGTTTGTCGGAACTGAAACACCAATTTAAAGAAACTTCCCCCAATCCCCTTGATTTGACCCAATTACAATATTGTACATATCTATAATCGTGATTTCTTTTTCCAGTTAGTTTTGAAGTTTGTTTCGAGATTTTCTGGTTTAATTTCGTTTCCGTTTCAAAATGTTCTTGTTCAGTTTGTTGCCTTCTTTATGTAGTTTTCAATTGCTGTATGAAACTTGGATGAGATGGAAGCCACAGCAATAGCAGAGGAACGTCCCTTTAATAGTGTACACCTCTGTTCGTTGTGACCTATGCAGTAAAGACACCTCCCTATCAAGGACAGCGTTTGTCAGTCCCAAGGTTGTCGTAAAAGAGAGGATCTACTTTGGTATCAAAGTTATTGCTAAATGATGAAATACCGCTATAATCCAAAAATCTAACTCTGTCGACAGAGTCAGAGTGAATATTTTTTGTCTTGGCTAACCCAAATGAAATAAAGTCAATGTCGAATCACAAATTGTGCCTCTCTTGTTAAACATGTTGAAGTTAAAAATATTTATTACACAAACAATTTGATAAATTTGCTTATTGGAAGCTTCACTGTTGCAACTGTCACTGGGATACAACCGAGCCACGCCACTGAATTCAGATTGAAGTTGGCAACACTTTGGTCATTTTGGTGTCCCACAGGGTGACTTTCTGAGCCCTAGTCTGCCCCTACTTTGATCCTTGACGGTCGTTTTATACGTGGGTTACTCTCTGTGCCAATTTCTGACCCCCGATAGACAGGGTTCCCACAACTTTAAAGAATAAATCTAGAATAGTCATCAACATTTGGAAATGTCTGGATGAAGCCCTTTACCCATATCTGCCCCTTTTGGTAGGCACATTTCTAAGGGCTATAGAGTTAAGTAATTTTGATATGGGGTTAGACAGGGTGGCTTTCTAAGCCCCCATCTGTACATGTTTGAACATTTCAAAAATTATCATTTGGGGGGGCTACGATTCAGTCACTTTACCACAAGGGTTGGTTCCCTGAGCACACTCTATCTATGTTTGTACCTGTCTTAATTGTTTTCTTGAAACGGTTTCGTTAGGTAATCTAAAGTTCGCATACGTCACTGAAACCGACCATCAGGATGGGTGGTTCTACTTATGCGAGGCGTGGAACAGCAACTTGAATTATAAAAAGTTGGGTAGCCCGAACAAAATAAACGTTCAGCCAAGTGAGTAATGGATGTCGACGAAGCTATAGGTTTTGTGAAAGTAGTGCTTGGTCGCTTTGTTTGCTTTATGATAGGGGGCGCTGTCAGCATTGATCGAGTTGAAGAAGATGAAAAATGGTGAGATTGGTCATGTGTTTGGAAATTTAATTGAAAATTTCGAACTTGAGCCGTTTGTTTTTTTATAGATTTCTGGGATGCACGCGCACAAGGATGCACTGTAGCTCCCCTAGTGGCAGCATTATCATTGATTCTACCACTTGTCTTTGAAGCGCTCCGCAATCGTGCACTTTTTTCGGCAGCAACCTACGATCATGAAGACAAAAACTCATTTGCCGGGGTCATCGAAAGTACTGCTGACAAGAATTTGAGATCGCTATAACCTGCAATCAATCTCAGACCTTTCTAACATCTGTTTTACATGCAGACAAGCGATCTTTTTTATCGATTATTGTTGCAAATCGCAATGACGAAACTCACTCGTTTTCAGAGCACACTATGGAACCCAAGAACAATACATTGAAAAACAACAGTTCAAAAACAAAGTCTGAATTTCAAACTCGATCGTCTGCTTCACTTGACAGTGATGGTGGCTCCCCCTATTTCTTGATGCAACTGCAGCTTAAAGCATGTCGCCTTGCTTTTTAGCTTTGCTTTGGTTCTCACAGCCATATGTCTTATCCCACAGATGTGTCAACACATCTGCAAGTGAAATATGATTCTGACTACGAATTTTGAAATCTCAAGTTAAGGACCACAAAATCGGAATGTGAAGCCCGATTGGGCAAAATATTCTGAATGGCAGTGTCGGGATGTCGTGTTCTATCAGGTACTCCCTCTTCTGTAAAAATGTCGAATCAGAATTTTGCGGATTTGTTGCGCGTCTCGGGATAAGACTCAGTATCGTACCATGCTTTTACGTCATCACCCGTAATGTACCATATGTTGCTCATGTCTATAATACCTATCCGTGCATTCAAATTTGTATAGGGAACTTGCTTTTTGCTCACGTGGTGGCAGAAGACAGTGCGGCAGGGTGGTACTACATGTGCCACTCGTGGAACGCTGCTCTTAATTTCATGAAAGTGGGGTCGCCAGCAAGGATAAATGTTCAAGCACGTAAGTCATGCCCCCTATGAGGAAATTGATCGACTACATCCCCTACTTTCGACACCTGACTATTTCCTTGGCTGCATTCAGACTTTTGGGTCCCTTCTCACAATCAGGAGTTGGGGGGGAGGAGACTGACAAGGTATCATGGTAAAAGTTTGACGAAGATTGAGAGAGGGCATAAAGGCAATAGGGAGGGCACCAAAGCATTTGTCTCTGTAAATTTCGAGAAGATAAGCAAATCCGGAAAGTATTTGAGGCACTTGGGGATGTTGTGGCACACGTCCAAGCACTGCCATGTGGTTCCTGGCAAACCGTCATTGCCCTTTGGGCTAACGTTATTTGAGAAAATCTATCAATAGAGCCCTCTTGTTGATAAGCCAATAAAATGCTTGATAAAATTGTCATAAAACTGTTGTAGAATTTGGTGGGAAAATATGGTTTATCTCGATTGTTCGGATTCAGGTAATTGGGTCGAGTTAAATGGAATTTAATAGATATGAATTAGGTTATGAAATTGGTCGAAGTATGTTGTATGAAAGACCATGTATACGGAAAGGTTACTTGATGTATTAACTGGCTTTGATTGCCAAATCTACATGTAGGTTATTTTGAGGTTGTACCAAATTCCATCGAAAGAGAAAGCTTGCGATTCTGTGGGGGTGTTTAAACGTAAAATTTGTTACCATTTGCTTGTTGTTTAAAATGTGGATGTTACCTCCATACACCAAGAGATCCTATACATTTGAAGTGCTTGAGATATGAGATGCTTTGTACTTTGTAGACGGGACCTTTGGGGAATAAGGGACAGTTCAACTTTCAGACTCTCACCTACACACTCGAAGATTGCTTGGGACTTTGTAAAAGGGACCTTTGGGAGAAAAGGGACTCTTCACCTTTATGACACCTATACACTTTGATACAAGATCACTTCAGTTACGCTTCTTTCAGTCGCTATGGTTACCTGAATAGGGGACAGTTCAGCCTTAAATTGGGGTAAATGTGTTTACTCTGATTTGATTTGGCCTGAAATGATGACAAGGGGCATCAATAAAAGTCTGAATGCAGTCTCTTGACCTGATCCTATGTAGGACCCTTGTGCGTGGTACGAGTTGGTCTGGCATTTGATTCGTGATTTTTGGTGCCATATGGAACAATTATGTCAACGCATGAATTGTTGCGTATGCTGGGAGAAGTGCTTTTGGTTGCCAACAACAAGGGATGCTTGATGGTTTAGTGATCATTCCAAACTGGTTTCATTTTGAAGTTCCAATGCCTACGGTTGCCCTTGCTTGTTGAGGGAGATTTCGGCTGCTGGCGAAAAGTTACCACATGATTTGGTGTAGAAACCTTTCAGATATTTTAATCCGAGTCAAATGCTGGAGTGTGTGTGGTTGATTGTGCGGTGGATCTGGTCGAAACTGTCCCCACTAACACGTTATGTTCCTCGGGGCTCTTACAAATGTCACATCCTCGTGTTCGACTGTAACCTATTGGACCCTCGGAAAATAAAAAATAATCCGCAGGTTCGATTTTTCTCCCACGAATGAAAGCTTTTTGGAAAAAAAATTTGAAAGTCGAACTTATGAAAATATCTCCCAAGAGACAAATAAGGATTAACTGATGTCATTGAGCCTGTACAAAAGGGCCCTACGTTCTCAGATAATGTGGTCCGCCGGGAAAAAAAAGATAAGAACCAGAAAAAGAAAATATGGATGTGATATTTGTGCGAACTCTGCCCACCCCCCACTCACTGACTTCTCTTTCTTTACTGGGATGGATGATGTTGACTTTCAGCAAGATATTGATACAGATTTTCTCCACAGCTGCACTCGAATGAGAATCGTAAGATTCGATTGGAATGGTAACGTGCATAAATTTGAATGCCTCCCATACCTTCCTTAAATCAGGCCGGTGGCAGTTGGTAATCTGTAAAAATTAAAATTGGTCGGTCTCAAAGCTTGGAACACGCAGAGGTATATGTCTGCGAGATAGTGAAGCAGAGGTCTTCAAATCCTTTCTTGATAGAAAATCTTTTTGTGGCATTTGTGAACTAGGGGAACACAATGCCACTGAAGAAACAAATCAAAACATTCGTTTTCTGTTTGGTATAGGCTTTCATAGACCTCTGCGACTTGATGTTGCAGATGTTTGCCAATGTGTGCTACCTGCTTTTAGGTAATACCTCTGGCAGTTTTCACAACCTTTCATGAAAGCAGTAAAGAATTTGGTTGAGTTGATTACCAATTGTGGGAGAATCTATACGCATTTGAATGATCTGTACTGTGGGGGGGGGGGTTGTTTCGAACCATGTGAGTCATGATGGTTTAGTTTAACCAAAGGGAAATTGAGTTTTGTTGAACCTGTGAATTTTTGGGTGTAAGAAAAGGGATGTATTCTGTGGATAAGGAAGCAATAAAGAGCCTGATCTGTTCAGGTGTTAAGGAGGCAGTAAATAGGGTTTTAGTTGTGATTGGGTCTGAGTAGAAATCCGGTAATCTCTCCCATTCATAAATCATTCCAAGTACCTGATATAGTTGCCTGCTGAAGCTTAGGTGGCTGGGGTTTAGCTGCATACGGTGATGGGGCTTAAATTGGCAATGTCAAATTTTGCTATGGGTATGGTGGTGGTATATACTAGGAATGGAACTTGGTGTCGGACAGTAGGGTTAATTTCATATTTCTTATCAAATGATATTGGGATATGAAATTTTCTAATTTATTTTGTATCGGAAATTTTTTTTAATGCGAATTTGGTTGTGGCCAAATGCTTTTTTTAGGGGCTTTTTAAACATATTTTCACTACCTGAAATACGTTTTATATGACTTTCAAACAAAGCTATGTCTGTGTGAGCGCCGTGTTGACTGAATGTGGCACTAGTGTTGCAGTACAAATGTTGCAGGGTAACACTTGTATTGTAGTATGAATCTGGCAGAGTAAGCACTGGTGTTGCAGCAAGAACACTGGTGTTGTAGTAAAAATATTGCAGGGTAACACTAGCATTGCAGTACAAAGCTTGCAACACTAATGTTGTAATACAAATGTTGCTGGTTAATACTAGCATTGCAGTACAAGTGTTGCCGGATAACACTAGTGTTGCAGTACAATAATGCAGTCCAAAAGTTGCAGGGTAACTCTAGTGTTGCAGTACGAACATTGGAGGGTAACTCTAGTGTTGCACCACGAACGTTTGAGGGTAACTCTAGTGTTGCAGTACAAAAGTTGCAGGGTAACTCTTGTGTTGCAGTACGAATATTGGAGGGTAACTCTAGTGTTGCGCTACGAATGTTGGAGGGTAACTCTAGTGTTACAGTAGGAATATTGCTGCGTAACACTGGCAGATGGATGTTGTAGTACCAAAGGCAACACCAGTGTTTCACGTGCAAGACCAGTGTTGCAAGTGCAGTGTTGTGTGAGACCTAGGAGCTATAAAACTACATTGAACTTTTCTTGTGTGAACTGTTTCTATCTATTCTCATTCAGCTCTTCTCCACTGAGTCAGCTGAACAGAAAACGTGGCCAGAGTCGGTTTGTGTTTTGGCAATATTGGTTACAAAAAGAACAGCAGGTTGCCAACTTGACTTCAAGTGTGGTTTGTTGGTGCTGGAGTGCTGTTGGTTATTGATTACTCATGTGCTTCAGGACACGATGAATCCAAGACAGCTCCGAGGCTGTGTAAGAGTTGAATTGTTTGGGTCCTGGGGTCAGAACTTGATCTGAAATGTGGTTGCCGGTGGCCCCATCGTCCCTGGGAGGTAATGACTCTAAAATCATATCTTCACCAAGTTCGAAAAGTGATATTGATGGTTCAAAAACGAAATTGACATCAGTTACGAGATGATTTGGGCTAGTTCTTTGGCTGACCTGGTCTTTTGAACCATTATTGCTGAAACATTAACAAAACAGTAGCAGATTTGGGCATTCTTCCAATTTTTTCACCATTTGGTGTCCCTCTCACAATTTTTTTCATTCTGCACTTCATATGTATTTTCTATCATAGTGTGCATGTATTTTGCAGTTTTAGCTGTGCGCAATAACTCGAGCACCTGTCGTAGCGCCCCCTATGCACTATCATCATACGTTGCCCTATAGTGTCGTGCCCTTTGCACTCTACCTGTACTTTGAATATAGAAAGCTTGAAAGTTTAGTTAATGAAAATTTCAAAAGTCCCAAAAGCTTTTCTTTCAATGGTATTTTTTGCCTAAAATACTTCTCCCAAAGTTTTCACAACAATTGTAAGTAAGACATTTTTTCATTCATTTGAATATCTATATGTGTAAGATTTTTTTCACGCTTGGAGACGAAATGCATTCATGTTAAAGCGTATATATATTTGTCACTAGAATTTTAGCTTATTGGCCACTGTCTTGTAAGCCATAGAAAATTTAGAATGACACTCGCATAAACACGCCAAGCTGTGATCAGATTTAACACATGCACATTCACCTACAAACACATTCATGCATGAACACGTAATATTCGTTTTGATACAGCGTTTTGCGCTACAGATGTTAAAACTGACCGTTATAATTGAATGACCATCGGCTTTTGCCGTCAATCCAGACAGGCATTAAAGCGGTCCTGCGACAGACAAAGGAACATGGATGTAACCAGGGCTGTAAATGAAATATATAACAAATACTACAGCATGTTTGACGCCACATGGGATCTTGGTTAATGGTCTAATTTAGCTTGTTCGATAAAATTCGTGCTAAATGGCTATGCTATTCATGGGATGTAAACTTTAAGGTTTTTTTGGGCCACTAAAAACACCCCATCTGTTTAGCGTTTCACTTCAGGTTTAAGTTTTTCCAGGGGCATTCAAAACAGCCCATTTCAATAAGCATACAGGTACAGGTTCCGCTAAGTCCAAATGAACCTGCAAGAACTGGTTTCACATCAGTTTATTTGAAACGTTTGGCTTGTCACTTCGCAAGCATGTCTTCAAAATCATCCCTCGTCAAATTCTAACGTCATAGATATCCACAGTCGGCCGCCTTCATTCAAATCATGGCAGCATCGTGTCATACGCTTTGCGTTAATTGTTCACTTCGGTACCTGAGTGCTGATCTGAAATTTCATTCCCTTGCCTGGTGATATCGTCGAGCCTAACCCAATCATAAATTGCGCCTTGTGCTAAATTTCCTAATAAAATTCATACGTTTGCCAAAATATAAGATTTTGGATGGCCCCTCTCCAGACATCTGGTTAAGCCTTTCTGTGCATTATGAATCCCACTCTGTGTCAGTGATGAGAAACTGCGTCCCATCATTTCCATCTTTGATCTGACGAAGTACATTTTCGTCACCAGCATCCTGTGCATCATGGGCATTAACTTAGACAAAGTTCAACAGAATCTTGGCCTGTGTTGCTCTAGGGCAGAACTTTAGAACTCCCGTCCTCTGGCATGTCCACTCCTACTTGACCTATCAACCATTAGTTAGATCAAATTAACCTCTCGGGACATTTTTTCAGTTTAACCTAAAAGCCCTGTAGAGGCTACTTCTAGATTGACGAAATGTATGGGAGCCTTTTCAGCGTAAAGCAAATAACAACAGGCAAACCATGTTTTATGTGTTATGGCATGAATTAAGAATGTTGTTTACATCGTTTGACCTTCATTCCGTGGAATCGGGTGTAACCTCTCCTAAACTTCGAAGTGTTGAGTTCTCAACATCATGGTGACCAGTCTGGGTCTCAGAACACTTTACCAGGGCATTCCCCTTTACACTTTTGGTTGGTAGGTCAGTATTTTCTTTAAAAGAAAGGCGTGATCCCCTGAAATTGGAAACAAAAAAATGTTCATAAACTGTCACATAGCACTTTTTTAACGCCAAAATATTTGGTTGACCTTTATAATGTAGAATATCAACTATCAAACAACTTATCCTCAGTGATATGAGATTTCTTTTTTCCCTTCCTTTTAGCAACTTGTCTTGATTTCCACGAATTTAGATTCTTCGCGATTCTCGGATAAAAACACCCGCAAAACTTTGTTCACAATATGGTTCACATTGCAAGAAGAATATTTCGATTAAAACATCAGTGCGACAATGCATCGAATCGTTTTTCCCAATCAGGGGTGAAGTAATCTAATTCCCCCTGATGCTATATCAGAGTTTTTTTCGAGTATCGATGTAATTTGTGCAAAAAGACTACAATTTTAAACAACTTAAGATTTTGTACAGTGTGAATCACAATTGACATCCTGTGAATCGCGTCATTTGCACTACCCAGCGCGTCAGTCGCGCATGAAACATAGACAGAAAAGTACGTCACTGGTGACAATGACGCGCAAGTCGGTGTGCAACTCCTGCGTATGTTAGGCGTCAGGATGGATGTCATTTGTGACTTGGACTGTATATAATATATCACAATCACTCTACGTATAATCATAACAAAAATATTCGATTGTTCATTTTCGTGATTTCTTGACGAGCTTTCTCAGTTCTTTGCCCAGCTTTGCTGTCACTTCCACTGAATCGTTTTCAGGACCAAATGCACCCAAGACGGCACCGGAGATCAGCTATACGAACGCCGATTTGGGTACGAACAAGGTCAAGGTCGTTGAAGGCGAACTGCTAAACTTGTACTGTATCTTCAAGGGATAGTAAGTATGGGACTGCGATATCCCAGTGGTGGAGTGCCGGCCCCATGATTGAGAGATCCGGGGTTGGTCTCCCGGCCAAGTCGCTTCTTGGTTCTCCTGTGGCACGACCGCTTCGTAGCTGCTCTTTAAAACCCCAGATTGATCTCTGTGGAGACCGGTGTAATTATGTGGTATCCCAAAGCACTTTGAGTAGGGAAACTTGGAAAAGCGGTTCACTTAAATTTTGCTACAGCCCCTTACTTTATGCCCCTATCTGTCACAACCACGGAACTAAAACTTTGAGGTATCACTGCACACTGAAAAGAAAAGGAAAGTCTGTTCCATTCATTCCTTGTGTTAATGATGTCATTCTCTTTTCCAGTCCCACCCCCTCCATTACTTGGTCCAAAGCTGGCGGTCTGCCCGTGAGTGTTCAGTCGAACGGCAACACGAGAATGTTGATGGAACATGTCAAGCATAACAACATGTACAATGGCATTTATACCTGCAAAGGCACTAACAGTGAGGGCACCACTGAGCAGAACTATGATGTGGAAGTGCTGAGTAAGTTAATTTGAAAGCCTGTGAAAAAAGCTTATTTATATCGAGGTTGCCCGTCCTACAGAAAAACATGTGACTGGACACCGGAAGCTTACACCCCGAAATCGAGTTCATGACGAGTGAATTGCCGTCAAGTACAAATCTCTGTCGTGAGTGAATGGAGAAGACTGGTGAAAGAAACGACAATGCCCTAAGACATTCGTTCTTCATTCCAGTGAAACCCAAGTTTGTGGAAGGACCCAATATGGTGAAGAACACGAATGTGACCGAGGGTGGCGATGTGGAATTCATCTGTGATGTCGTTGCTAAACCAGATGCCACAATCAAGTGGAGAGTCAACAACATAGAAGTCCCTGATGGAGGTATGATTGCCATTTTGGCTGTCGGGTGTTTGAAAAGATAGCGTCAGTTGGCACAGATCTGTCAGTCAACTACAGTTATGTTATTCGAAACGTTCAAATGCAAAAGCTGGTGAAGGCTATTTCGAAAATGATTTCGATAACTACCTGTATGGTAAAATGAGGCAGACGGTACCGGTATCTGAATACCGACGCGTTTCATCACAAACTTGCAAAATCCTATGAAACTTTTCAGTAATAAGATGTCACTTTTGAAGCAAAGAACCTTGGAATCATGGCAGGAAAGTTTCATTTGCGCAAAAAGACCTGAAGTGGATTTGGTGGCTTTTGAATTGTACAGTATTTGGGTGCTGAGCAGTAGCTCAGGGTACTGAAACGTCCATTAAGTTTGAAATATGTCGAATGGACAGAACTCAGAACTGAAGCCAGGAATTCTCTGACGAAATTCTCTGACTTGTCGCAGAGCGTTTTACAATACATTGGTGCTATAGTGGGTGGATCCAAATACTCCCAAGGAAAGCATTTGAGAAATTGATTGTTTATTTCAGACAAATCGGAACCAAGAAGGACAGTCTCCGGCAACCGATTCAAGATGAGTAACCTCCAGAAAGGAAACGATAACTCGCATTCCGATCTCCAGGTGGTGACGTGCCAAGCAACAAACATGGACGGCAAAACAGAAATAGGCACAAGGTTTTCATCTGGTTATATCAACGTTGTCTGTAAGTAGTCGATTAATGAGGTTACCAAAACTGTCACCAAGTACTTCTGCTATCAAGGTGATGCCAAAACTTTCCCGACCTGCCATCCCCTATCCTTACTTCTGCCAAGATGATGCCGAAACCTTCCAGGTCCTTCCTCCCCTATCCTTACTTCTGCCAAGATGATGCCAAAACCTCCCCGGTCCTTCCTCCCCCATCCTTACTTCTGCCAAGATGATGCCAAAACTTGCCCGCTTCTTCCTCCCTTATCCTTACTTCTGCCAAGAGGATGCCAAAACTTTCCCGGTCCTTCCTCCCCTATCCTTATTTCTGCTACGGTGAGGCGAAAACTATCCTGCTCCTTTGTCCCCTTCCATTTGCCCTTTGTTTTAATTACCATTCTCTAATTGCTTTTCGAACCTTTTCAGTACCCTTTGCAGTCCCATTTGCCATTTGTTTTAACTTCTTTCTTTAATCACCTTCCAAACATTTTCAGTACCCCTTGCAATGGTCTCCGGCCCTGATGACTACACCATCAAGAGCATGAACGACCAGATCGTCCTAAAATGTGTCACGAAGAGTGACGCCAGTAAACCCCCGAAGATCACGTGGTTCCGTGACGGTATCAAACTCAACCCAATCGTCGATGTCCTCATCTACCAAGAAGACAACTCTCTAAAGATCATCGCGAGTGAATTCGAGCGCGTCGGTGACATCACTGGCGAGTACATGTGCCAGGCGACGACCCAGGCTCCAGCACAGATGGTTCAGGTCGCGTGCAATGTGACAGCTGACGCAGGTAAGATTTGTATGCTACTACAGTTGAGCACCACGGTGACCAGCTTGTCATGTATTAACAGCAGTCGATCGATTCTTTTAACCTCTTGACTACCAGGCCGTTTGAACCGTTCCATACCATGGCCTTTTTGCTAGTATTGTGCAGCCACGTGCATCTGGCAAAACCTCTGTCTTCGCCGCCACCGCAGCGCCATCTATACGACTTAGTTCAAGTTGGTGGGTAGCAGACGACATGCCTGCATCACTATACACCAGTAGAGCTCTCGGCCAGGATGGCCTCTGAAACCACCAAATTTAGCATCAAAGTTGACTATTGCGTCGCATGCTTTTGCAATCAAAGTGCCAACTGTTGTCATCTTTGCGATACAGCGCAAGTTGTGGAACTTCTTAGACATTAACGTCTCATCACAAACATTTTGTGGTGATATCCACAAGTGACTGTCAAGCTTTGATTTTTTTTGCGATGCCGTTGTGTCATTAGTTTCAGGAGGGGAAATGCATGACGTGTTGATACTTGTGAAAGTGAACTAACGCACAGTTTTTGTTTGTCCTACCAGGTGGTGTCGTTGCTCCTGTCACGACTGCTGCGATCAGTTTGTGGTGGATTGCCATTATCATTGTCATCCTTCTGATCTTAATCATCATCATTCTGATCTGCTGCTGTATCAAGAGGAACCGGGGAGAATCGTACCCAGGTAAGTAGAGGGGATAGACAAGGAGAGGGAGGGAGAATGTAGGGGAGGGTAGAGGGGTAGAGGAGGGTCGGGAAGGGGCAGATGGGAGGGTGGGTAGATGTTGTGGTGGCCATTATCATCCTACTTCTCCTCTGCTGGTGTATCAAGAGGTATAAGGAGAGTCGTGCCCAGTTAGTAGAGGAGGATAGATGGGTAGGGGATGGGGAAGGTAGATGGGGAAGAGGGAGAGGTGAGGAAGGGAGGGTAGATGGCTGTCATGATGGCTGTAATCGTCCTTCTGCTCCGCCTCTGCTGTATCAAGGAACAAGGGAAGGTCATACCCAGTTAGTGGAGGGGGATAGATGGGTAGGGGGTGGGAGTGGTAGAGGGGGAAGAGGGAGAGGTGAGAAGGGGTGGAAGGGAGGGTGGATGGCTGTCATGATGGCCGTTATCGTCCTTCTGCTCCGCCTCTGCTGTATCAAGGAACAAGGGAAGGTCATACCCAGTTAGTGGAGGGGGATAGATGGGTAGGGGGTGGGAGTGGTAGAGGGGGAAGAGGGAGAGGTGAGAAGGGGTGGAAGGGAGGGTGGATGGCTGTCATGATGGCCGTTATCGTCCTTCTGCTCCGCCTCTGCTGTATCAAGGAACAAGGGAAGGTCATACCCAGTAGTGGAGGGGGATAGATGGGTAGGGGGTGGGAAAGGTGGAGGGGGAAGAGGGAGAGGTGAGAAGGGGTGGAAGGGAGGATGGATGGCTGTCATGGTGTCCGTTATCGTCCTTCTGCTCTGCCTCTGCTGTATCAAGGAACAAGGGAAGGTCATACCCAGTAGTGGAGGGGGATAGATGGGTAGGGGGTGGGAAACGTGGAGGGGGAAGAGGGAGAGGTGAGAAGGGGTGGAAGGGAGGGTGGATGGCTGTCATGGTGGCCGTTATCGTCCTTCTGCTCTGCCTCTGCTGTATCAAGGAACAAGGGAAGGTCATACGCAGTAGTGGAGGGGGATAGATGGGTAGGGGATGGGAAAGGTGGAGGGGGTAGAGGTAGAGGTGAGAAGGGGTGGAAGGGAGGATGGATGGCTGTCATGGTGTCCGTTATCGTCCTTCTGCTCCGCCTCTGCTGTATCAAGGAACAAGGGAAGGTCATACGCAGTTAGTTGAGGGGGATAGATGGGTAGGGGGTGGAACGTGGAGGGGGAAGAGGGAGAGGTGAGAAAGGGTGGAAGGGAGGGTGGATAGCTCTCACAGTCACCATAATCATCCTTCTACCTATCAAGAGGAACAGGGGAGAGTCACACCATAGTAGAGGGGGATAGATGGGTAGGGGGTGGGAGAGGTAGAGGGGGAAGAGGTAGAGGTGAGAAGGGGTGGAAGGGAGGATGGATGGCTGTCATGGTGTCCGTTATCGTCCTTCTGCTCCGCCTCTGCTGTATCAAGGAACAAGGGAAGGTCATACCCAGTCAGTGCAGGGGGATAGATGGGTAGGGGATGGGAAAGGTGGAGGGGGAAGAGGGGGAGGTGAGAAGGGGTAGAAGGGAGGATGGATGGCTGTCATGGTGTCCGTTATCGTCCTTCTGCTCCGCCTCTGCTGTATCAAGGAACAAGGGAAGGTCATACGAAGTAGTGGAGGGGGATAGATGGGTAGGGGGTGGGAAACGTGGAGGGGGAAGAGGGAGAGGTGAGAAGGGGTGGAAGGGAGGGTGGATGGCTGTCATGGTGGCCGTTATCGTCCTTCTGCTCTGCCTCTGCTGTATCAAGGAACAAGGGAAGGTCATACGCAGTAGTGGAGGGGGATAGATGGGTAGGGGATGGGAAAGGTGGAGGGGGTAGAGGTAGAGGTGAGAAGGGGTGGAAGGGAGGATGGATGGCTGTCATGGTGTCCGTTATCGTCCTTCTGCTCCGCCTCTGCTGTATCAAGGAACAAGGGAAGGTCATACGCAGTTAGTTGAGGGGGATAGATGGGTAGGGGGTGGGAAACGTGGAGGGGGAAGAGGGAGAGGTGAGAAGGGGTGGAAGGGAGGGTGGATAGCTCTCACAGTCACCATAATCATCCTTCTACCTATCAAGAGGAACAGGGGAGAGTCACACCATAGTAGAGGGGGATAGATGGGTAGGGGGTGGGAGAGGTAGAGGGGGAAGAGGTAGAGGTGAGAAGGGGTGGAAGGGAGGATGGATGGCTGTCATGGTGTCCGTTATCGTCCTTCTGCTCCGCCTCTGCTGTATCAAGGAACAAGGGAAGGTCATACCCAGTCAGTGCAGGGGGATAGATGGGTAGGGGATGGGAAAGGTGGAGGGGGAAGAGGGGGAGGTGAGAAGGGGTAGAAGGGAGGATGGATGGCTGTCATGGTGTCCGTTATCGTCCTTCTGCTCCGCCTCTGCTGTATCAAGGAACAAGGGAAGGTCATACGAAGTAGTGGAGGGGGATAGATGGGTAGGGGGTGGGAAACGTGGAGGGGGAAGAGGGAGAGGTGAGAAGGGGTGGAAGGGAGGGTGGATGGCTGTCATGGTGGCCGTTATCGTCCTTCTGCTCTGCCTCTGCTGTATCAAGGAACAAGGGAAGGTCATACCCAGTCAGTGCAGGGGGATAGATGGGTAGGGGATGGGAAAGGTGGAGGGGGAAGAGGGGGAGGTGAGAAGGGGTAGAAGGGAGGATGGATGGCTGTCATGGTGTCCGTTATCGTCCTTCTGCTCCGCCTCTGCTGTATCAAGGAACAAGGGAAGGTCATACGAAGTAGTGGAGGGGGATAGATGGGTAGGGGATGGGAAAGGTGGAAGGGGAAGAGGGAGAGGTGAGAAGGGGTGGAAGGGAGGGTTGATAGCTGTCACAGTCACCATCATCATCCTTCTACCTATCAAGAGGAACAGGGGAGTGTCGTACCATAGTAGAGGGGGATAGATGGGTAGGGGGAGGGAGAAGGTAGAGGGGAGATTTGATGAGGTGGGGGAGAAAAGAAAAAGGGACAGAGTAGTTGGATCGGGCCGGGGGTCGGGGAGAGCTGCTCCATCATGCTGTATTCAGACATAGATTGCCAATCCGAGTGAAATCCTTCTACAATGAGATCATAATGTAACCCGAATTATTTTCCAGTTGACGAAGTCGAACGTAAAATGGGTAACGATCCCGAGAAGGATCTACAGGACAGTGGTTTCCATGACTACCAGAGACCGTAAGTGTCGCCACCTATATGTTTTGTCTAAAATTGCGTAACCCTGAATGTATTTTTGTTCACACTAATACTGACCAAAATAATTGTTTTGTCTTCGTTGATTCAATGAGTTTCTTAAAGTTTTCAAAATTTTAATGGAGTTGTGGATTTGTCTGACTTTGTGGATTTTATTGGTGGGTTGCTTATGCAACTGTCAATGCAGGTCTTGTTAACCCCCTTGTCAAGAGTACGACGTCCCCTTAACTCAGGGTCTTTACCTTTGCGGACAGACCAGCGCCGCTGTTCAGATCCCCAGATAAAAAGTTCCATTGGAGATAGCTGGTTCGGCCGTGAGAGTGTTAAGGAGAATGTATGAAATCAGATCACGACAGTTGAAGACACACACAGTGGGCAAGTGATCACCCTTGTCGATTGCAACGGCATCTGTGTCTTCTCCAACGATTCTGCAATGCCTCAACACTTTTGCTGCGGCATTGTGATATTCGTCTGGGAGAGGGGGAGGGGGGTGCAAGACATGCATAATGTTACTTCAGTTACAAATTCTGAGAAACGAAAGAGAACGAATAAGTGTAACCTTTTTTGCGTCCAATGTTTTGCATTTTAAGGGCCCATCTCCACATTAAGAGTTTAACACTGCAATTTACACGCTTATCACAGGGATTGTATTTTTGTTTAGCCAACAACTCTGAAACTGTTCAGTCATTGGCTAAAATCCATTGTCTGTGGAAATAGAGTGTTAAATTGCAAAGAAATCGAGAAACTCTTTTCAGGAGATAGGCCTAGACTTTGCGCTAGGTTTCTTGGCCATTTTTCGACATTTCATGATTTCATTTTCCGTTTCTTCAGCGCTGATGATGTTCAAGCTTTGTTAAGGTATTCATGCTTTCTGTGGTCTGCTTTGGAAGAGTTGGACGGATATAGCCGTACTCTTGTCACGGCGCAGTCTGTGTGTTAGGACGGGAATTTCCGTGTTGGCAGAATTTGGCATTTTTAAAGTGATATCTTATTTCTGCAACCTTTGAATTGCCCGAGGACATGAGCAGACGAATTATTCTTCCCACATTTTCTCAAAAATTATTTGTCCGTAGAAAAATATCTAATCATAACTACTTTGCTATGTTGTACAAAGAATACCTCAATCAAGCTCAGAATGCCAACATGGCCTACTTACCCACTGTATTCAGCATAGCCTGCTCCAGTGCATTACCCTGCTGACCACCAGACAGTTGGCCGCATTCAGGGCTTGGTTGACCACCTAAAATTTCCAATTTGACTCTGTGTTGAATTGAATTTTACAACCTGTCAAATAAATAAGGTATCAATATCATGTTAGTTTCAAATTCTGCATGACGGAAATATCCTCAAATATCACGACTGTCCGTAAAATTGCTCAGCACACCACGCTGTAGGGTGAATTTGGTAGCGGTGAAACGTTTTTGCAACTCATGTAGTTCTCACTTTTTAAACCATAGTTTTGACTCCAAGATTGAGGTTAAAAAAGTTAAATCTGAGGGTTTAGGGTTAATAGTCTGATTTCAACGAT
The DNA here is from genome assembly GCF_910592395.1 of Lineus longissimus. Classification (NCBI taxonomy): domain Eukaryota; kingdom Metazoa; phylum Nemertea; class Pilidiophora; order Heteronemertea; family Lineidae; genus Lineus; species Lineus longissimus. The sequence goes on from NC_088326.1 coordinate 3,577,335, forward strand.
GTTATAGGTTATCAGTCAACTTTACACTTTAATTTGAAACCAGTCCTGTCCTGAAACCTTTCTGTAGGCCTCAGATGAGCTGCTAAACCAGCGCTACAATCTGAGCATTTCTGACTGGTACCCGTTTATACACCTCGGTGTAGAGAGGCAAGTAAGACAAAGAGACCGGCCTACAGACTTCTTGACTGCTAGTCGAGAGTCCCAACCACTGCACCACAGTTGCATGTTGGCGTGTATATTTGAAACAATCAGTCTTAGAAAAGTCCTAATTTCAAATTGTAATCACTTGGTCCTAGCTCATAACAACGCTGACTGCCTATATGATTAAGACTACTTTTAAAGATAAGCTGGACTTGGTGATTGAAAAAAATATCCATTGTGGGTTTGGAACAAAAAAAAACACGCAGCTTTTTAGATGCAATAACTCAGTATGCTTTTGTACTTTGTACACATTTTTAAGAACGAAATTCATCACATCTGATTTTTTCTGACTTTATGCGACCATCACTTAAACTTTCACAAATTCGGCAAGGCAATGTTGTGGAATCAGATTGCATGATCAAGTCCTGTATGTGGGCAAGCGTTTATATCTACTCCACGAGGTAAAAAAGCTTTATGTTAGAATAATTTAAACAAATACCTCGCTGAGGGTAGGATTTCACCGAGTGCAATTCGATGCGATTTTGCTTAGTTCACAACGCATGCGATCTTTGTATGAGCAATGCGTTGTGAAGTGACAAGGCACTGTGCGGTCACAATCGCACTCCGTGTAAACCTCCCCCAACGGACCGGCGTCGATTTTGCATGTTAATCGAAGCCGTCCCTCTGGTAGTTTTTGGCATCGGTGTATTATTTCATATAAGACTTCCCCGCAAAGGAGTACATTCGAGGTGTTTTGATTTCCGTCTTAGGTATTTTCGCATGAGATGGAGCGTAGATTGTTCCAAGGAGATTTTTTCCCCCCAAACATCTCGTCAATGTTTTCCCCACGTTTAGGGTCTTCAACATTATTAGCGGTTGCATGAAATGTCTAGGAGTGGTTTAACCATAGGGGAAAAGATGCGCAGATTTTCCCTATTTCGATCTTGTCCGCGACCAAGTTTGCGCCCAATTATGGCAAAATGAGTCAACCAATCAAATTCCTTCAAAATAAACTCCTTATGAAGCAATTTATGTCATTTGAACGCTGTTTCTTCGGTGTAGGATTCCGAGAGTTTGTGTAACTTGGACAGCAGAAGACCAACAGTGGGTGAGGTGATTTTGTCGATCATACCGAAACTAATTTTTTTCGTTCCCCCTGTAACTTTGAAGCAAACATTTCACCTTTTCACCCCCACGTTCCCTGTTTAGACTCATCCAGTTTGTGCATTAGACCAGTCCATAAATATAAGTGGGGGTGTAAAGGTTAAAAAAAATCGTTTCTGCTCAGTGTTTACTCATTTTGCCATTCTCGGTGAAAGTGGACTGCATTTTTGGCGTCCAATCCTCGATCCTACCCGGCTTCAACATGTATTAATCAAAAGTTCTTTTTCAGTTTCTGGCAAAGTGCCAAAGTTGTTTGTGTCATCCAAACTTCCTAAGCCATGTTGTACTGTAACAGTGCGTTTAATTGGTTTTGAAATCATACTTTTTCTCAGAATTCCAATTTTTGGGCCAAAAGTAGCGTTATTTCTCCAAATCTGGTGCCCAGAATGTGTATAATCAGCACTTGTTGTTGCATACATCGAGTGCAGTATTTAATCTGCATTGAAATAATTATAAGGATTTGTAAATCCGATGATTACACTGCCAATAAAACGCATAGGTCCTATTATGTATTGTGCCATTGTTCACAAACCATTTTTAAGGCATACAGTACAACCTCTCTATTGGGGACACCCATGGGACTGGGCGTTGGTGTCCGTAATGTAGAGGTGTCCATAATAGGGAGGTTATGCCATTATTGTCCACTTTTATCAACCTTCTCTTTATTTCAATTCCATGTTATTAAATTGATTATTTAGCCTCATTTCTGCTCTAGGTGGGCTTGCTTGATTCTTCAGTTATTTATTTTTACAATTTTGTTTTGACTACCGATTCAAATTTTGGACATACTAATGGATTTTCACTATTTAGTGGTTTTTGGTCTCGTCTCCTTGCCTAGGACATCTGACTTTTGGGGATGGCAAAGTGCCAGTCTTGCCAACAATAGAAAGAAGTGAATTTTATATGCATGTTACATTTTGACTTCAATTTGTTGTCCGATCTTGACAGTAGAAAAATTGGTTTGTTCAAAACCATCCTGGGCTTCAGGCCATTTTCTGATGATCTGAAATCACCTCCTCACGAGCAAGAGGTGGAGCATGCAGATGGCTCAGCGAGGTCCTGAAATGTTTGAGTTGGTGTAAGATTTTGATGAATCTCCAAAAGATTTGTTCGCAAAAAAAAAGTTGATGATAAGCCGACCAAATTCCGCTGTTGTTCTGCTAGACTTTTAAACCTACTCCACGCCCTCCGTTCGTTCCTGTGATGAATAGTACCATGCATGTTGTTCCTGTCCTCGTAACCACGGCCCGGTTGTTCAAAGCAACTTTTCTCACTAACACAGACGTCAACTTAACTCGGCGTTTAGTCTGAAGCTGATAACGCTAAGTTTAGTTAGCGCGAACGTTAGCGACGAAACTTGTCTTGAACATCCTGGCCAAGTATGTTTAAGAACCCTGTGTCTTATCAAAATCAAAGTTGGTTCTAATTGTCGCTTTAACAACGTGCATCATAGAAATCATACGCAGTTCCTTCCATTTGTTATGAACATTCACCTTCTGGTCGCAACCATTCCTCACAAATTCCATTTTAGTAAGGTGGAATGGGGTAATTGTAACCCCGGTTTATTTGCAGGCCCCTGCATTGTTGATGCATGGGGATATCAATCGATATCATAGGCAGGGGCTACAATTACCCCATTCTACCTTACATCAGAACGTTTTGCTCTACACTGACGTTTAGACTTCATACATTATGAATACGTACGTGTAACAACTATTCCTTGTACATTTCAACAGAACCAGTCCCCATCTATGTTGCGCACAAACTCATATCTTGTCTCCAATCCGTCAGTTTTTCACAACATTGATTCTCAAAAAACGTCCAACTCTGCCGCTCACCACGGCAAAATCGCAAAAACTCAGTTTCTCTCGGCCAGTTTATTCCCATCAAATGTTGTTTTGCTTCAACATGTGGTAACATCACCATGAAAAGATCCCCACAATTGGTCCATCACATATTTGTTCATGTTGTTTACCCTCCCAAGTCCTTTGTGGTTCAATTGTTTTCAAATGTCCAAGTCAGTTTGTGCACAGTTTTGTGTCAAAATTGCCAATTTTGCTTATTTGGTTCCAACTCTTGCGTTGCTTCTGCCCTTGTTTGCAGTACATCAGCCGAGATATCGTTTTCCAAGTTCTGCAGCTATGTAGAGCCAATAATTTCATTGCAAAGTTGGTGCCAACAATATCTATGAGCTGCGTTGGGGTATTAAGTGTCAGCTCTTTGAAATACGTTTTAGGCCACTGGCAGTACGACTTTGCAATCTTTTAAGTTTTCTACTAACATTAGAAAATAAGCTCACCAGTGAAGTGAAAACCAAAGGGGACACAAGTATTCCTATGGGGGAAACTGCTCGAACTTGGCTTTGCTTATCTAACCACAACATTATTCTTGGACGCCTCAGTATTCTCTTTGTCCAAAACATGCCGTGTACCATGGATCTCGCTTGTGCTCAGATTATTATTAGTGTGTTTCATCACCTGTCATTTCATGCACACTGTTTGTTTTACCTGAGGAGTCCAATGTCTAAAACTTGTCCAAACTTGTCCAAACTTGTCCAAACTTGTCCAAACTGGTCCAAACTTGTCCAAACTGGTCCAAACTTACCCAAGTTATGGTAAAGTTAAAGTGGCTTCATCTACATGTACTAAACCCCTTGTCCATCTGGTTGCACCTGAGAATTCTGTCTCGTTAGTCTTGTTCCCTGATGGACGTCGCCCTACTGTCTCGAATACTCGAAATTCACTACGCTCAAACGCCATAAACTAAGTGTTACCGTGGTTACGATAACGACACTGTTTCGTTTCCTATATGCCGCTGCTCCACAGAGTGACCTACACGATGCGTGTTAGTACGCTCCGGCCAGCAAAGAAGGCGCCGCTAGAACCACCGCCGGCCGAACTTTAACGTCTTGCCTCAGTGATGGCTTTCTAATCGCGAGGTAGGTAACATCCTTTTGAAGGGCATGTTACCGTTATGTTAGTGAAGTTTAAAGTGTTTCAGCCAGAAACCGCTTTGTACCCTTTGCAAAAAACGACAAAAACCCTGAGATTGGATGGTTCGAACTTGTACAAATAGCACTAAACTGAGGCACTCTGTCACAAAAGCTATATTTGGGCATGAATTTCGGTCCGGCGTCGTACGAAATTGACAAGTTCTGAATTGGTTCTGAACAATAGAACACAACCGATGTTACAACTTGTAAGGAACCAACATTGAAGTTGCATCAGGCTGTTTTCGGCAGATATCACCTCGAAGAATTCGTTTTCCAACTTGCTGAGCATCAGGCCAGCGCGCCAACTTACTGAGCTGCGCCACCCTGGTTGTGTATATTACAGCTCTTGTTTACTATTGGCTATGCATTCTGGTGATTTGTGTCGTGTGGCTGTCTCGGGGGCAGCCGCCATAAAGTTGAAATGTGCCCAGGCGGCAGTGCTGAAGATGTGGCACCGAAGTGTATCTTGCTGACATCACCTGGGGCAGAGTTTCCTGACATCTTCTTCATTTTCTGGCTGAAATGCGCTTTTCATATTAACCTCTGGTTTACTAAACCTCCTACTCAACCTCTGTAAGTGGAGTGGCGTAGTTGTGTAGTGCTTTCAATTTGCTTAGAATCACTCGGGGGGGGGGGGGAAAACAAAACAAAATGTTGACAACAAGTTAGAAGTCTGTATGGGACTCATTCTTGGTCAATCGACTTGTTATTTGGGAAATAACATCTGAAAAGATTTCCTTGTGTAAAAGTGACAAGTTTTGTAGATCAAAAACATATTCTCTGATGTCTTGTTCATGCAGTTATCCAGAAAAAACCAAAACAAAAAGTTGACCACACAATTTAGAAGTCCTTGTCTTACAAACTTGTTTCGGGGAAATATCACCTGAAAAGGATTTTTGGGGTGAAAGTGACAAATCATATTGATCAAGTACTGTGGTATGTGACCCTTATTTGTCAAGTACAGAGTATAATATAAGGTAATGTGGTACAATTACAGCTCATTTACAATTATAGCCTCTACAGTTTAAAAAACAGTTGTCAGTACACATAAATGCACACGGAGTCTATAATTGTACTGGGGCTATAAATGTATCAGTTTACCTTATGATATAATCTGTTGGTATATACGTCAAGGTATAAAATAATTGAAAACTACTAACGAACCACTTTTTGAGTGTGCTGCCCCCTATTGCACAGTGGCCTAAGCTGTCGACACAACACGTTGCTGCTTGTAATCACTTCACTAACATTTTCGCTATAGTCGGTGTGTTTTTTGTCCAGATTTGCAAAATGGAGTTTATCGAACCAGTGGCTGTATTGCGTATATCATTCAGAAGGGAGGTTAAGGGACTTCACAATGAGGGCCAAAACGACTTGAAGGCCAATTGGTGACAGAGGAGGACAGATTCTTTAAAGGTTGATTGGTGAAAATGTCCAGATTAAGAAAAAACTCATATCTGTCCATGAAGTTAAGAACTTGAATCGGTGATAAAGTACCAGCAGGATATATACGATGTCCTATTTGGAGCCATGGCTGGTTTTCACGACTTGGAACATGTTTTCATACTTTCCCTTTAGCGGGCCGTTCGTAATAAAATTTTCGAATATTAATCAACAAATTCACCCTTAACCCATCTGACGTTCAAGTTAACGTGTTCTGGTTCTCATAAACTCTCTTAAACTCCCTATTGTCGTTTGGTCAGGAAGTTTGTTTTCTGAACGGAGGGTGTGTCTTTGTGGAGTAGGAGTAGAAATTGACAAATGTATGGCCCACTAGATGGCGTCCAGTACCGTTATGTGACTTATCGGCCTTTGCATTCAAACTCATAATTTCTAATAAATGTTTGCAATGTCCTAGCAAGAGATAAATCAGCTTGCGTATCATTAGGGTCAGGGGGCGCTAAGAAATATACTAAACAGACAATGATTAATTAATGAAGTCTTTTACGGAATTATAAACATTTCCATGCTAATCATGGTTTCTTCGTCATCACTCATTCTCTCACTCACTTCGATGTCAGATTGTGTCCAGTTCTACCTAGTTTCTTGCCTCAACATTTTTCGATGTTGTTTATACCGAATGCCACAGTTGGATTGCAAGTGATGTTTATAAAGGCTGCTATTTTGAATATCAAGATGCGAGTAACATGGCGACTGAGCAAGTGTTGCGATGATGTTACCACATGGTTGGCGATCGAATGGACCTCACTAATCCAGCCGTGGTGTTGGGACCCAACATGAAATATGTCCCTCTGTCTGTCCTGTCCTTTGTAATAGTTCGTTAAAGTGCCCGTAGGGGGCTCTGTCTACGTGTTTCGTAGCAAATTTCGACATTTTTTTTCATTTTACTCTTTTCCATATTCTAGTGACAAAAAACCTACGCAGAGGTAATAATACAATCAGGACGGATGAGCATGGTTATAAATATCATTGGATATTTTTTCCGCTTTTCGTTTTTTGTTGTGTTTCTCTTCCCGAATTGCTATAAGTGAAGTCTTTTCATGCTCTGTGAATGGCGGACAACCCGTGTGCAAAAACTCTATAGTGGCTTTAGAAGAGGTCTGCCTAAACAGCATCAAGTAGCGTCCAGTAAGATTTAAGATCATCAAAATGAACTTTTCTGGTCATGAACGAAATAAGCTGGCCATTTGACTAATTTCCTGACATTTGATTGGCAAAGTGAGTTGTTTTCTAAATTACCAGTGTCCATAAAACTTAATGGACCTTACTAGACGCTTCTAGTAGCTGTTTAGGTAGACTGTTTATGTCATTCTGATCTGTCAAAGAGAAGCCTGGCACTTTTAAGCCTACAAGGTTGGAAGCATATGCACCCGTGAATTGTCAACCATCTCTTTGAGGGTTGTCCACCTCGTCGAGTCAAAGCTAACAAACTCGCCGAGTGAGTCCAGCCCAGATTGAGGTCTGCCTCTAAACAGGACCCTTGAATCACAGTTACTTGTAACACACCGCACTGTATCCAGTAATACTGTCCATACAAGCTGGGGTCCTGTCCAAATGCAGCCTTCGATTTGGGGCTAGAGGCACTCGGTGACATTGTTACACTGGACTCGGTGATGTGGGAAACCCTCGTAGGGGTGGTTGCTGATTCCAGCACCGGAGTTGTCCTCATTTCCGCACATTTCTGCGTCTTTCTGTCCGTTTGCCGATTTCGTCGTCCATTTTGTGCTCTCAAAATGAGGTCATCCGTTATGGATCTCGTTTTAGATGATTTCAATAAGCATGCTGAAAAACTTGATCATGATACTGTTTTTGCCATTTTCTCGAATGTTTGAGCCAAAATTTAATTTTCTGTCCAACCCAATTTCTTGTTTTTGCGACTTTTTCTACTCTGTCCGTCAATATTTGATCAAATTTGAATATAACTGGGCATGAATTTGTTTGTGAATACTATTTTGATGTGTTTTTGCGTCTTGCAAAATGGGCCGGTCTGATTTTTGCATGTAGTGAAAGAATCTCAAGAAGAGTTTGGTTGTGCCATAGCATGTTTGAAAAATTTTCTGCTGAAATTTTTATAGTTGCCTATCATATTCCATTACTTGTGTATACTTTCAGTCATCCAAGCAGTTTGAAAATACAGGAGCTAGTTTTGTTTAATTTCTGAGCTCTGATGTTTATTCAAAGTTCATTTGACTGTTTTCTGAATAGTTTTATATGAATCTGGTTATTTTTGATTCATGGAAAGACCGATTGAGCATTTATTATTATCACAAAGCTTTTGAAAAAAAAATGGTGAAAAAAAATTGAGCATTTATTATCACAAAGCTTTTGAAGAAAAAAATGGTGAAAAAAAAATTGAAACATTTTGGATTCAAGGAATGACCGATTGAGCATTTATTATCACAAAGCTTTTGAAGAAAAAAATGGTGAAAAAAAAAATGGTGAAAAAAAAATTGAAACATTTTGGATTCAAGGAATGACCGATTGAGCATTTATTATCACAAAGCTTTTGAAGAAAAAAATGGTGAAAAAAAAATTGAAACATTTTGGATTCAAGGAATGACCGATTGAGCATTTATTATCACAAAGCTTTTGAAAAAAAAATGGTGAAAAAAAAATTGAAACATTAGTCGTCTTTCTTTTGTACTATATTTATATTGATTTCGAACAAAAAAAAGTGAAAGTGCTTTGGTTCGTTATGATTTTGATGAATATCTAATACCATTTTGTCTCAGGAAAGAAGCGATTCTGTAAAATTCTCTCGAAATTATTTCTCGCAATTTTTGCAAACTTTTTGATATTTTGCCGCTTTTCCCCGCGTCTTTTTTCAGCAAGCTTATTGGAGCTGACCACAACGTGCGGTATCTATAGCTGGCCATCTCGGTTGTCGCTGCAGTGTCTAATGTATTCGTTTAATATTCGTTGTCGGCATGATTCCCATTCTTGTTACTAGGTGGCGCTGCAGTTGTAATCCGTAAAATTCCGACAGTGGTGACGTGTTGAATTGTCGTTCTTGTAGTGCAAAGTTCATTGGTGAAAGAGATGAAAAAATATATTGCGAAATAGTGTATCAATCAGTCAATATGAATTGGATTGAAATTCTCAGACACTTTCTGAAAACTGGTTTTGGGAAGACGTTAGACCAGTTTCAACTACAGCTGCATTTTCACAGGCAATGGATTAATTCCAATGAAAGTCATTGACCTGATGATTCAAACTGACCTCAATGGCCTGTGAAAGCAGCAAAATGATGACACTAAACTGCTATAGTTGAATTAGGCCATTAGTCTAGAATGTGGAAAATCAGAGAAAAATGGTCTTCCGATACTGAATTTTATCAAAAATATTCAGAAAGATCTTTGCAGTTTCCTTTGATTAAACCTTTTGCTGAGGAACTTTGTTTTTCTTCCTCCCTCATTTTATAGGGCACCTTCGTTTAAATTTGAGGTGGCTTAAGAAAAAAAACTTTGGGAAATGAAAAAAAAGGAAAATGATTTTGGTCTTGGTTTTTTCTCTCCGGAATTTGCGCCACTTCGTAACAACGAATGTAGTAAATCTTCACACATCTCATAAAATCACATAGTGTATTCAGTTATAATCGTATTCAGTTGACCTTCGACCTGTGTTCATATGATTTGCACATTCATGATGTAATTTGCATATTCATAATGTCATTTTGCATATCATATCATCTGACAGTCTCTTTTAGCAACCCAGGTTTGAAAGTGACGAATTTGCATCGATTCGTATCAACTGCACAACTATCATTTGATTTCAAGGAGCACACAGGTCCCTAGTTTTGAAAATGAATTTGCATATTCATAACGTAATTTGCATATTCATAATGTAATTTGCATATTCATAATGTCTTTTGGGGTGGATTTGGCACGCATAATCCTACTTTCATTCGAATGCCTCTGATTTTTCAGCGACGATGATAGGGAAGAATTAGTTTAGGCCATAGGTTTGGATAGTTCGTATATCATAGGCATCACAGGATAGGCATTATTTTGAATTTGAGCGCCCCGCAAATGAGCGATTTTCGTTGCTGCAACGTGCAACGTACAATCATGATCAAATGTCAGAAGAGTCATTGCTGGTACCTGCAACAAGAATCTGTGATTGCTATGACCTACAATCGTTATCAAATCAAGCGCTTGCCGGCTTTACCCGCAGATAAGTTGTTGTATTGCTTGCCGCAGCGATAGTTTTCACAGGTCGCGGTGACGAATATTGCCTGTTTGCGGGGCACTTTAGGGAAGGATTCTTATCAGGCACACGAATATTTGAATAGCCAAAGTGGAGAACCAGTGACCTTGACTCTTTGTCCAAAAGACCGCCTCAAACCAAGATCGGATATTTTGGTCATCTAGCAGTCGGCTCTGGTTCCTGAAATATGGAAGACGGGCAGTTCTAAGGACGTTTTCACATTGAAAATATTTTGTTATTTTTTGCTCTGTGCATATCCTTGCAGACGTGCACTTTCAACTTTTACAGTCAAAGAGTAGGGTGCCAGTTTTTCATGTGGCTGGATGATTATTTCAGTAAGGGACGCATGAAAAGGGAAAAAGGTTGTATGGATATTCTCTCGTTTTGAAATACTGACTCTACCGGTGTGTTTTTTTTGTCGTGGTGAGGTTTTTTTAAAGAAGACAGATGAAAGGTTACTGATTCTCCATTGGTGGCGTTGTACCTATCAATATGCAAATGATGACAGTTGATTGACAGATTGCGTTGATTGATCGTTATAATGTTTATATCAGTCTGCGCCACGGACCCTTCAAAGTGGAGTGCCCTGTAGCGGTGAGACCCTGTGGCTCGTCTCCTGTCGAGGGCCGACACCCTCTCATGTAGGAACTGTTCTAGTCCCATCGCCTCGCTATAACGATGCTGTCAGCGAAATGTCGATCACAAAACACGCAAGACCGATTTATAAACATGCACCAAACATCCTGACATTACGATTACAACTGCACTCGAGACCACCGAATCTATTAACCCTTTGAGTACACACCCGGTAAATGCTGGGTATCGTTGCGTACGGACCCGGTAAAAACCGGGTACCATAGCGTATGAACCCGGTAAATACCGGGTACCGTAGCGTACGAACCCGGTAAATACCGGGTACGGTAGCGTATGAACCTGGTAAATACTGGGTAACGTAGCGTATGAACCCGGTAAATACTGGGTACTGTAGCGTACGAACCCGGTAAATACTGGGTACCGTAGGGTACGAACCCGGTATATACCGGGCAACGTAGCGAAGGAGTTAAGATGGTCAGCAATCTTCTGAAATTGCTCTGTGATAAACAAGTGTCAAACATAGTATTTGAATTGCACACATTTTCCACCACTACAAAAAACGCCACAGCAAAAACACAACTCTTCCTTTACAAATTTTTATGATGATGACTTTTGCATCATTGAGCAAAACCTTGCACAACATTGGAGGTGGGATAAGAGAGTAGGTAGCCTCTGATCTCTCTAAACCTCTCTATTCTTCCGCCACTCTAGAAGTAAAAATCGGTACTCCTGCCCCACGTAGCAAGAATATCCTGTTATTTCACTAAAGTAGCGGAACCACGTGTACTTGTAGATCACACCCCTCAAAATACTCACTTAGACTCTTCCAACGTTTCATTCAGTGCAATTCTAGGACGTTCCATTATTTCTTAGGGATGATAACTTGTCGCATGTGACCTCTGCTCTGCTTCTCCTGGCTTGTTTTTGTAGACATGATCGATATTTGCTTTGGTTGTGTCAAACTTCAATTTGGAATGAAACTTATCATTTTGTATGATTTTTGTAGAGTTTGCCTTTCAAACTGTCGTTTTATGTAGGCTAGTTTCCCATCGTGCCACCAGGGCTATTTTGTTGATATCATAAGGCTTCAAAAACTCCCAGATCATGACAATTTTCGCCATGTTTTCAGCGATTTGAATTTTGTTGATAATGACACTGGGTGGGTCCGAAAATTTGAAAAAGCAACGTCAATTGAAAGAAAAAAACACGTTAACCTGAATTGTCGTAAACGAATTGTCCCTGTTACACAATGTCCTGCTGCTCGGCGGGGATTCAGCCAACATTCTCTGTAGGTTTTTTCCGATCTAAAAGTTGGCAGCCCTTTGTTACTTACTGCCACCTTTTGGTAAACAGAGTGACTATTGCATAAACTTAGATTTTTTCCAGATTTCACTTTGTCAGGAACCAGTCTAATCTGGACTGATAACGTAAACTGTGGAATGTTCGCAAACCTTAAAGTTGTCCTATGTGCTTATTTTCTTTGGTGGTAAAAAGTGGTAGCCTAAATTCTGCAGTTTGTGCCGAAATGTCATGGTCGTTGCATCAGAGTAGAAATTTTCTAAAGTTAAATTACAGTAGATCTCCCTTTGCGGACACCTCACTATTAAGGACACCCTCTCTATTAAGGACACTAGTTTTGGTACCAAATTGGTTGTTTCGATTCAATTTGACCTCTCTAATCAGGACACCTCTCTATTAGGGACAGCACTTGTCAGTCCCGAGGGTGTCCTTAATAGAGAGGTATACCATTTGCCTCCTTAATTGCAAAAATATGATGCATCACGAACATTTCGCGGTTTACAAGACGAAGATCTCATCTCTCTATCTGGGGTGGCTGATGTACTCATGATTTTGTCCAAACAAAGAACTAAGATTCCATCTGTTTGGAAAAGGACTGAACTTTGACCCGTCTCAGTTAACAGAAAGTAGAAGCTTGGGTGAGGGATGCAGCCCACTAAACATGTCGCTACATTTAACAATTTGCTTCCAGAATTGAAACCTGTTATACCCTGTTCTCACTAACCAAGTTGACGATTAACATGGATTGACATAGCAGTTAAATAGTTGGTTATCATTACTAACACATTGCTGATTGTTTATTTCATGTCAATATGTTTTCTTAATACTTGTTCTTATTTTAGCATAATGTCTGTGTAGCCCAGCAATTGTAAGCCGGAGCATCAACAATGGATATTGTGGCTTTGACTAAATGAGATTTATGGAGTCTTGTAACTCTGAATTGATTTCCATCCAGATGTATGGATTTCCATCAAATCTGAATTTGAACTGATCTTCATGGACAGACTTCTATCCAGATGGAAGGATATCCATCCTGTCTGAATTTAGACTGATCTCCATGGACAGACTTCTATCTGGATGGAAGGATATCCATCCTGTCTGAATTTAGACTGATCTCCATGGACAGACTTCTATCTGGATGGAAGGATATCCATCCTGTCTGAATTTAGACTGATCTCCATGCACAGACTTCTATCTGAATGGAAGGATATCCATCCTGTCTGAATTTAGACTGATCTCCATGCACAGACTTCTATCTGGATGGAAGGATATCCATCCTGTCTGAATTTAGACTGATCTCCATGGACAGACTTCTATCTGGATGGAAGGATATCCATCCTGTCTGAATTTGGACTGATCTCCATGGACAGACTTCTATCTGGATGGAAGGATATCCATACTGTCTGAATTTGGACTGATCTCCATGGACAGACTTCTATCTGGATGGAAGGATATCCATCCTGTCTGAATTTGGACTGATCTCCATGGACAGACTTCTATCTGGATGGAAGGATATCCATCCTGTCTGAATTTAGACTGATCTCCATGGACAGACTTCTATCTGGATGGAAGGATATCCATCCTGTCTGAATTTGGACTGATTTCCATGGACAGACTTCTATCTGGATGGAAGGATATCCATCCTGTCTGAATTTGGACTGATCTCCATGGACAGACTTCTATCTGGATGGAAGGATATCCATCCTGTCTGAATTTGGACTGATTTCCATGGACAGACTTCTATCTGGATGGAAGGATATCCATCCTGTCTGAATTTGGACTGATTTCCATGGACAGACTTCTATCCAGATGGAAGGATATCCATCCTGTCTGAATTTAGACTGATCTCCATGGACAGACTTCTATCTGGATGGAAGGATATCCATCCTGTCTGAATTTAGACTGATCTCCATGGACAGACTTCTATCTGGATGGAAGGATATCCATACTGTCTGAATTTAGACTGATCTCCATGGACAGACTTCTATCTGGATGGAAGGATATCCATCCTGTCTGAATTTAGACTGATCTCCATGGACAGACTTCTATCTGGATGGAAGGATATCCATACTGTCTGAATTTGGACTTGGCTCCATCCAGCTGGCATTGGATACCCATCCACTCTAATATACCACAAGCAGCCAATCAAATTTTAAGCAAACAGCATTATGAAGTGGTGAATTCAATTCCACACTTTCGGCTATTGCCAGTTTGAATCTGGGAGTATGACCGACTGAGTTGCTGGCCTACATAGACATAACAAACACCCCACACCTCCCTTCCACTCCCAATACACCTGGCATTCAAATTGCGCTATCTTTTCCAGAGAGAGGGACCCAATTGGTGGAAGCCGGGCATCGTTGGACAGTAGTATCAAACCCATAGACAGTGATGATGACAATGACTCGATGGCGGAATATGGCGACATCGACACCGGCAAATTTAACGAGGACGGATCTTTTATCGGCCAGTATGGAACTGACAGGAAGAAGAAGGAAGCCCCACCACCATATTCGTCAGTTTAAATTTCGATTGTATTTCGAAAGAAGTCTTTTGGTTTTAAAAAATCTGAAATCAAAGTCAAAAGTTTCAACAGGTTTGTGCTAGGCTGTTGTTAAAGGGACTATGTATGCTGCGTTAAAGGGACTATGTTGTAACCATTGTTAATTCTGAGGGATTGTGAATGGTGTTAAAGGGACTATGATGCTGCGATCGTCATTGGTTGTTGTTTAGCCTGACGTCTGCCTCTAAGAACGCGCTGTAGATTTTACACCAGATAGGCTAGGTTATACTTGCGATTGTTAGTTAGGGATGGTCACCTGACTGCTAGTGGCACCTGGTGGGCAAATATATCACCGTTATCTATCCGAGCTAACCTGTTATTTGAGTGTTTGTTTATATTTTGAAAGGTCAAAGGGTCTTGTTAAACGCGTTCTAAAATTTCTTTGATCAACAAGCAGAAAATTTAATCCAAGAGTTTAGTTGTTTTGCGCCTTTTGGTACTTTAAGATGCCCCGGTCGTTAAAGGATGACCCGTCTCATAATTTACTAGTCAGTTCTGGACAATCATTCGGATTCAAATAATTTAAGAGAAAAGCATTGAATTTTCTGAAACATGCATTGAAAATATGAAAAACCTCACTCCTAGATGATGTTAAGACAATTTGGCGACTGCCCATTAGGTTGAGGTGAATGAGCACTTTAAGTAAAAATGTTTGATTATGATTATTGATATTTGTCAATAATAATAAATCAATTATGAAATAACACTTTCATACAATTGGTCAAATCTATGCACAAATAAGATCAAAACTTGTATCAGGCGAGAAAATATCACTTCCGCCCTTTCATATGCATGTCTTCGTAGAATACACCCAACTGACCAACGTCATGTTCTGTTTGTGGAAAATGGTTAAAAGTTTGGGGACAAAGTCCCCCATGTCATTTCGTGTACATATTTTAGTAGCATAACATGCCACCAGGTGGTACTTTGAAAATTAGCGTATGGCACAGCAAAGATCGTAGACCCCAGCTTCATGAGATTATGATGTAGTTCACTAACGCAAAGCTAGGTGGCGCTAAGAGGCACTGAGATAATGGAACTGATGTGAATTTTCACTTTTTGGGATTTTTTTGGAAACACTGTATTTTGAATTCTTAGTGAATTAGCTGTCTCAGTGTCTTGGCTAATGGCTCACTTTCTGTTTTCCGTGAGCTTTACCATGCAAAGTGTCTCAAAACATGTCCCATTTAAACACTTTTTTTCAACACCTAGTACAATCTATACACGGTCCACTGCTTGTCTGATCAATGATTAATCATGTTAAAAGTTATTTCCGAGATTTATTTTTTGAAAATTTGGGAAATTAAGTAAAAAGGTGAGCAATTTTAGACGAGGTACTTCGCGTAAGCTTGTCTTGTGTGGGTAGTTTTCAAAGGGGTTAAAGATTTGCGTCGCTGTCTAAGAAATTTCTGCTGGTAGAAGTTGTTGGTTGTTACCGTAACTGGAGCAATGTCCGCTCCTCTAGTTAAAGATGTGTCCTGTAGGTGTCTCTGCTGTTGTATAGAATACGTGTGAGCAAGACCAAGTTTTTGCTTTTGTCGACAGTTCTCCGAAAGTGGGAAACTCCGCTTATAAGCCAAGTTCAATCCAGACATACTGGATTTGTCCTCATTTTCGTTGACTTGAGCATATATGTCAAGTTGATCAGGGTGACTCAAAATTTTACATGAAAAACTTCAAAATTTGCATTTGACCAGATTTCAAAGTTCATCTCAATTAAGAGTGCACTAGAATTGCCAGAACTCTTTATAGTAATGTATTTTACATTACATCGGTAATGTATAATCATGTAATATGATTTACATTATAATCGGTAATGTAGAGTTATTCTGATGAACTTGACAGGACAATACTTTGAATATTTTTTACATGTTCGTGTGTTAAATAGGTGTACAAACCAAGATGTCACTGCACTGTATATAGTTTCAATGTCGCTTTCCTCGTATAAGGCGCTTTATGACCATTGTCAAATGTAAATGCGGAGATACATAGGCTTATTAGTTTAATTATGACGAAATAATCACATTTTTATGCATTTAATCTGCTTGGTGTAGGCATGGGTTTGAAAGGGTTGATTTACTTGTACTATACATGAAGTCTCAAGATCAAATAAGAGAGCATCTCAAAATACGGTAGGTTTAAGCGCGAACTCTCGAGACCTGGGTTCCAGTTTAAGCTCAGAAAGAAGGAAATTTCTGGCCTTTCTTTGACCCCCCATCAAAGACTAAAAACAGGAAGATGTAGCCTCATTCGCAGATTTATTCAGGTTTATAATAAGTAAATAAGTGTGTCATTTATATAGCGCTTCCCAGAACGTTTCAGCTGTTAAAGCGCTTACAGCTGATTTTTACCGATAATGTCCATTGAACAGCCAAGTCTTCAAATGCATTCGAAAAGTGTCTTGATCCTCAATCGCCTTTATGTCATTGGGAAGTTTATTCCATAATCGCGCAGAGGACACTGAAAAACTTCGATCACCAAAGATTGTTCTTGTTCTTTTTACGGCCAGGTTTCTTGAACTTACATCCATAGAACGTGTGTGACGAGTAATATCCTGATGTTTCACAAGCTGTTCTAGGTAAACGGGTGCCCTTCCATGCAAGATCTTGTGTGTCAGATTGATAATTTTATACTCGATGCGCAAGGCCACTGGCAACCAATGAAGGTCTTTCAAGTTTAGACATTGATATCCATCTGTTTCCACAGGATTAGAAGCAATCGCAAAAGTACCGGTTTAGGTACAGACAAACGGAATCGTCTGGCAAAAGTCAAAGTTGATAACGATATGTGTTAGTCTTTCAACCTGTCCAACCCATGCCTGCACACCGCTCAGATTTCAACTTCGCTATTTTTAGACTTACTAAACTTTATGGGGCAATAGTGTTAACCGTAAAATATTTAGACTAACGTAGTAGATATATAGATATTCAAGCGAAATTTGCCATTATAAGCTATGTGTACTTGATGTAGCTTTGAATATAAATTCGGTGTAAATTTTGGCAAATTTGGGTTGGAACATGTTAGTTTTTAGTGCCATTGATAGACGTCAGCAAGTTAAATTTCATATCTACGCACCATTCGCTTAGACATTATGTGTAACCATAGTAACGGGTACTTTGCCCATTTTTTGTGTGGGTTGTTTCGACTTTTTACTCGCGGGGAAAATGTGGCGAAGAATTTGCATCATTTCATAACTACATTTCAGCTGAATTCATGCTTGTCGCATTTCTCGTAGATGGGCGGGAACAATTGGATGAAATTGACTCGAATAATACTCTGTTTGGCATAGAGTGCTATAATGATATTCCAAGATATTGCTGCCAACCTTGATGTCTGTTTTGACTTTTCCCGCCTACAGTCCAAGTCAAAATTGACATCCTTTCTGCTTAGCGTCTACACATAAGTTACACGCGAGTTGTGTGCGCCAATGAAGGGCCTATCTCTATATGTTTGACAAAGGTTGCAGGTTTACTTACGTGGCGCACCACTGACGCGATTTAAGGGATGTCAAATGTGACTTGGACTGTATTTTGCACACTTTGTACATAAGGGCTCTATCAATGTGTATAATCAAGTTGTTTAGTATATACGTCTAATTCTCATAGCGATTTTTGTATGAAAAGTCCAGGTTAACAATAGTGCCCTACGTGTATATAATGTGATATATTTATTACAAGATGTCGGCGCCGTACACGTCGCTAGGCGTTAACCGGACGCGCCAGAAAAATAACGGGCGGGAAAAGATGGTCCTGATAAGTACCCTCTTTTCTCACCTGGGTCAATGTTCATTTTATGCCTCCTTGTAGCGGAGAAATTGTTCACGCGGAAAACTAAGTAACCTGTTTATTTGTGTTGGTGGCACTTTGGCGAAAAATGTTTCGAATTTTCGGAAACCTCGTATCGAGCGAATCAGAATGTGTGTTGGTTATAGCCTGAATAAAACGTGAATAAGTTCGGATAGAGTGTTTTGTAATGGATAACATTGTCAAAGAGCTTTATATTTACTCATCAGCAGAACCCAGAAACCTTCCTATCTGTAGTACGAAGCAAGGAGCGCACATCTGGCGTAACTCTTGGCTGTTTCAGGCATTGAGCCTGTCTCTCACTTATAAGTAAATCCCTTTCATATTAGGGCTATTTCTTACAAATGAAGCCAGCCCTGAGGTGAGGTCAGTCCCTCACAGATAAAAGCTATTCCGCGCAAATAATGGCTATTCGTCACAAATGAAGACTATTCCTCACAAATAATGGATATTTCTCACAAATAAGGCTATTCTTCACAAATGATGGCTATTCCTCAAAAATAAGGGCTATTCCTCACAAATGATGGCTATTCCTCACGAATAATGGCTATTCCTTACAAATAATGGCTATTCGTATAAACAAATAATGGCTATTCCTAACAAGTAATGGCTATTCCTCACAAATATTGGCTATTCTCCTCATATATATGGCTATTCCTCATATATAAGGCTATTCCTCACAAATAATGACTATTCCTCACAAATAATGGCTATTCCTCACAAATAATGGCTATTCCTCACAAATAATGGCTATTCCTCACAAATAATGGCTTATCCTAACAAATAATGGCTATTCCTAATAAATAAGAGCTTTTCCTAACAAATAAGGGCTATTCCTCACAAATGATGGCTATTCCTCATAAATAAGGCTATTCTTCACAAATAAAGGCTATTCCTCACAAATAAGGGCTATTCCTCACAAACGATGGCTATTCCTCGCAAATAACAGCTCGTAATCCTCGTAACAGTGTCTGTTCCAGAGTATTGTTTGTGTTCTGTCAAGTTTCTGAATCTTTCTCGGGTGGCGCTGCAGAGACGACCAATTCTAGTCTGAATTTTGATCATTTGTTATGGGGAGTCTTGCAAAGCGCTGCCTATCTTTCATTCCAAATACTCGCAATTCCGCATTTCTGTCATAAAACTTTTTCAAAGGTCTATTTTCACTATACCGTCTACTGGTACTGTATGTGTTGTGCACAATAGACTTGTTTTTTTTCGATTCACCCTGATTTGGCACTCATCTGTGTGCTTAAAATCGCAATGTCCTGTGAATATGTACAAGGAAAGTCGACTTATTTAACCTGGAATCTAAATGTGTATTACACTGTGCGTCTGCTGGCTATCTATACTCGGCTTTAAACATGCACTTGTTGTTTTGATCTGTAAGAAAGCAAAGCTAAATCGTTGTAATAATTATATGAAAAATTCTGCCACAGATATTCACCCTCTCACCCCTTTTCATAATGGACTTGACCAATCATGCATTTTATTAACTTAGGCCAGTCCATTGTCTACTATAACTTAGGGGTGGTAGTTAGATTTCCATTTAACCCAGCAAAACTGTGTCATCAGTGTTCATGACAAAACCTTTGCGTATGCAGTTCCTGATTAATTCCTAATTACTGATTTCATCCGGAACATTTTCGCCGAAGTGTCACAGTTTATTTCAGCTCTGTCGTTTTAGTTAGTTTAATTGAGATTTACAATCATGAGGACTTACTTTAGGGTTCAGGTGTGTGTGGGTCTGTGGTTCAAAAACATCCAAATTATATTTCGCGAGCACATTTTCGCCAGGTAAAAGGCTGAGATAGTTTAATACATCGTTTACAGAGGAGAGATATTTTGTCATACTGAGCAGCGATTATAGTCGCAGGTCATCGCGATTTAAATTGCTTGTTTGCATGGCGATTAAGGTCATAAGTTTGTAAGTTTATAGCATTCACAAAGAGCTTTATGGTTCCTTTTTTACCAGTGCTAGGCCTTTTCACACGTAAAAATTAAGATATGGCAAAAAGGATTTGAGAAAAATTTTTAAAGAATTTGAGAAATTTTTTTTTGAAATTAACATATGGCAAAAAGAATTTGAGAGAAAAATTATTGGAAAGAAGAAATAAAACCAATTTCCAATGTTTGATTAGTAATTAGACTGTGGTTTCTACCCAGAAGCATTATAATTGGCACAAAAGTTTTGAATTGAAATTTGTAATTTGAAGTTATTTGGTCTTTTTGAACTACTGTGGAACCTTCACCCTGCAGCATCTATCATGTCTCTAAGACTTTCAGAGATTTCTAGCGGAAATTGAAATAAGCGGCAGTTAACCCTCCCCGTCATATTACCATTCATACTAAGTGTCTTACAAGAATCCTTCATCTGGACTTTCGACCTGGGTAAAGAGGGCGCTACTCGGATACAGAACAGAAAATGTACACAATATTTTAATATTTTCTTCGCACGGTAGAGTGTTGACATGTGTCTTGTTACACCATATATAAAGGGACTCTGAAACTATGTTAGTGCCAGCCAGACTCTCGAGCCTTCCTTTAAAAACCCGAGTTCGATTGCCCGCTAGGAATTCTGTTTGTCTGTAATTATCTAATAGGATGTTCATTGTTTTTTTATATAGCTAATTTTACAGAAAAACTTGTGGATTTTATAATATTTTATATCGAACCACAATATGTCATTTGCCACTTGTAAAATGAGTCATACATTAAAAGCCTGCTTTAAAAAATGAGTTTGGTTTTGTAATTTTACAAAATTTGTCCTTTAGCTCGTGAACAGAAGAAATCGATCTACTGAACAGGAGAAATTGATCTCCTGAACAGAAGAAATCGATCTACTGAACAGGAGAAATTGAACTCCTGAACAGGAGAAATCGATCTACTGAACAGGAGAAATCGATCTACTGAACAGGCGAAATCGATTTCCTGAACATGCATGCATGGATAAACTCTGTACCAAGCCTGTCCTAATCATCCAAGTCCCACCAGAAGTAAATCGCAGGTAATATTTTACAAGTTATTTATCTTCCATCAGTCTTTCACTCATTCTGTTGTCCTCTTTTTCTACACGTATCAGCTCCTGATTCACTCCTGTATTGGCTTCGATAAACTGTGAATAATGTTCCGTCACACCTTTTTCAACGTCTGAAACTGGAAATGTCCTTCCCTCACTCCTATAACATGTAGCTTCTAAACTGTATAACACTCCTCTGCATGTATTGATCCCTTAGCATGTCTATTAAAAAACTGTAAAATACTCTAGTTTCACCGATCTAAGACAAGTTCTGAATATTCAATTATACAAGCTAAATATTGTGCTGATGGTCGTTCGATGCGACCAATAAAGAAAGAAAGTCTGTATTTAAAAACGTACGGATGAACTTCTCAGCCTGTGTCGTCCCATAGCAGAAAATACCTGTGTGATGTGACGCACAGTCTCCACCTCGGTCTTTCAAACTCTATCTCTGTCTTCCTCACTTTCTGACTCTCCTCAATTTTCAGCGGATCCGGCCGTCGACGCAAAGTAAGGACCGTTTCATTCTATGTTGATGCAGAGGATGACCCGGACGATTTGGACATCTTGGGTTACACCGAGGACGGTTCCTTCGTCGGACGATATTTCAAACGAATTCGCGCAGGACGAGAGGGTGTCAACGCTCCGTCGTATTATTCGACCTATTCTGCCTTTTCAACTGGGACAAGTGTTTTGTGATGCGTGGAAACCTTAGGATAATTTTAAGTTTCTTTTAAAGGGGTTGGGATCCCTGGGTGGTCTGCAGAATACAAAAATGCACAGCTTAACGGTGTATTTTAGGAAACTAGGTCGGCTTTGTTGCATGTGCAAGACAGTATGTGCAGTGCTGATGCACTGTGTAATAGTAATAGCAACACCTATTTGCCACTTGTTGAAATATAACCTGGCCTATTTGACTCCTGCCTGTACTCGTCCTTTATGTTTAGGCCAGAATTGAAGCCCAGTTGAACTTCTCCCTGAATGGACACTCTGACTACATAGTGTACAAAATACTCTACCTTCACCAATCTGAGACTATTCCATTTGAGGAAATGGAGGATATAGAGGAAAGAGAGGATTAAGAAGATTGAGCTATAACCATGTCATTCAGGACATCATTTGTTGGACACTTATAGGTTGTGACAATGTCTTCATATCCAGCCCTTGATTAGCAAAGGGCTAAATGAATTTTTGTGTGACATCCTTTATAGGGCAAGGTAAATCGCGATAGTATGTCTAACAAGATCAAAAGAGCTGTATGTAGGTTGTGAAAGATAGCATGTGACAACATCTTAAAACCGGACCCTTTAGGCTCTATGTATCCTTTTTCGGTGACATCCTGTATATATAGCAGGAACACTGCAAACGTTTGTCTCTCTGGTGTGAGAGAGACCGGTTGTGGCGATGTCTCAATGTCAGGCCTTTGCTTACAATGCCTTATAGATACTTTCTGAGACACACTGTGTGTAGCAAGCTAAGGCAGATAAAACAGATGCTACAATAATAGGTTGCGACAATGTCTCAATGTCCGGACCTTCCTAACAAGGCTTTTATATGCATGTAATTCCTATCTGAGACACCCTGTGTGTAGCAAGGTAGATTAAACAGACGCTACAATGATAGGTTGTGACAATGTCTCAATGTCCAGCCCTTGCTTTCAATGCTTATAGATCCTTCTTGAGACACCCTGTGTATAGCAAGGCAGGTTAAACAGACGCTACAATGATAGGTTGTGACGATGTCTCAATGTCCAGCCCTTGCTTTCAATGCTTATAGATCCTTCTTGAGACACCCTGTGTGTAGCAAGGTAATTTAAACAGACCCTACAATGATAGGTTGTGACGATGTCTCAATGTCCGGCCCTTGCTTGAGACACCCTGTGTATAGCAAGGCAGGTTAAACAGACGCTACAATGATAGGTTGTGACAATGTCTCAATGTCCAGCCCTTGCTTTCAATGCTTATAGATCCGTTTTGAGACACCCTGTGTGAAGCAAGGCAAGTTAAACAGACGCTACAATAATAGGTTGTGACGATGTCTCAATGTCCAGCCCTTGCTTTCAATGCTTATAGATCCTTTTTGAGACACCCTGTGTGTAGCAAGGCAGGTTAAACAGACGCTACAATGATAGGTTGTGACGATGTCTCAATGTCCAGCCCTTGCTTTCAATGCTTATAGATCCTTTTTGAGACACCCTGTCTGTAGCAAGGCAGGTTAAACAGACTCTACAATGATAGGTTGTGACGATGTCTCAATGTCCAGCCCTTGCTTTCAATGTTTATAGATCCTTCTTGAGACACCCTGTGTGTAGCAAGGCAATTTAAACAGACCCTACAATGATAGGTTGTGACGATGTCTCAATGTCCGGCCCTTGCTTGAGACACCCTGTGTATAGCAAGGCAGGTTAAACAGACGCAACAATGATAGGTTGTGACGATGTCTCAATGTCCAGCCCTTGCTTGAGACACCCTGTGTATAGCAAGGCAGGTTAAACAGACGCTACAATGATAGGTTGTGACGATGTCTCAATGTCCAGCCCTTGCTTGAGACACCCTGTGTATAGCAAGGCAGGTTAAACAGACGCTACAATGATAGGTTGTGACGATGTCTCAATGTCCGGACCGCGAATTTTTTTTCCTGAACCTTTCAGGCAGTACAGTGCACATTTGTACACAGGTTCTCAGCCAATCAGAATCCGATAAAACTGTGTCGACATCGGGGCTTCATGATGAAACTTAGAAGTAAGCTTGTATTGTTTTGTGCTTGTTACTCAAGTATCAAAATATACTGGAGGAAGACCATACACATGAGGCAATATCGAAAGAGAAGTCTCATTGAGGAGAAACATATTCATACTGGAGGAAGACCATTCACATGAGACAAGTCTCATTGTATATTCATACTCAATATGATATCTGAAGGACTATCCCTTACATCTTGGAAATGGGCTATTGTTATTGTCCTTTCTGTAGGTATGTTGCAGGCAGCAGAAATAACTCAAATATCTAATATCTAAGTAACAAGAGAAAAGAAACGCATTATAAAAATAAATATAAAGAATAAAAAATAAAAAATAAAAATGTTGTCCACAACCGGGATTCGAACTCGCGACCTTTGGCTCGAACATCGTATTCTGCCATTTCTGACGAGCGCTCTATGACCTGCTCTAAAGTTTCTAAGACTTCTGACGTTATGTATTGGTCGAAATCTGATGGGCTGAAAGTTCCTGTACAAATGTACACAATAGTGCCCCAAAGGTTCAGGAAAAACCATTCGCGTCCGGACCTTGCTAACAAGGCTTTTATATACATGTAGTTCCTTTCTGAGACACCCTGTGTGTAGCAAGGCAGGTTAAACAGACGCTACTATGATAGGTTTTGACGATGTCTCAATGCCCGGTGTAACATCTGTGGTTGTTCCCCATGTTTCAGTGTTTCCAAACAATAGGCAGCTAGAGAGACCATGACTTTTCAATAGGGGGGATACACAGAAAAACTCTCGTCAATCTATTTTTGAGCGTTCCCAAACAATGAGGGGAAACACTCAAAAACAGAAACACTCAAAAACATTACACCGGCCATTGCTAACAAGTCGTTAATATACACGTAGTTCCTTTTTGAGACACCCTGTGTGTAGCAAGGCAAGTTAAACAGACGCTACAATGATAGGTTGTAACGATGTCTCAATGTCCAGCCCTTGCTTTCAATGCTTATAGATCCTTCTTGAGACACCCTGTGTGTAGCAAGGCAGGTTAAACAGACTCTACAATGATAGGTTGTGACGATGTCTCAATGTCCGGACCTTGCTTTCAATGCTTATAGATCCTTCTTGAGACACCCTGAGTGTAGCAAGGCAGGTTAAACAGACTCTACAATGATAGGTTGTGACGATGTCTCAATGTCCGGCCCTTGCTTTCAATGCCTATAGATCCTTCTTGAGACACCCTGTGTGTAGCAAGGCAATTTAAACAGACCCTACAATGATAGGTTGTGACGATGTCTCAATGTCCAGCCCTTGCTTTCAATGCTTATAGGGCCTTTTTGAGACATCCTGTGTGTGGTAAGGTAGATTAAACAGACGCTACAATGATAGGTTGTGACGATGTCTCAATGTCCAGCCCTTGCTTTCAATGCTTATAGATCCTTCTTGAGACACCCTGTGTGTAGCAAGGCAGGTTAAACAGACGCTACAATGATAGGTTGTGACAATGTCTCAATGCCCGGTCCTTGCTAGCAAGGCTTTTATACACATGTAGTTCCTTTCTGAGACACCCTGTGTGTAGCAAGGCAGGTTAAACAGACGCTACAATGATAGGTTGTGACGATGTCTCAATGTCCGGCCCTTGCTTTCAATGCCTTATAGATCCTTTTTGAGACACCCTGTGTGTAGCAAGGCAGGTTAAACAGACTCTACAATGATAGGTTGTGACGATGTCTCAATGTCCAGCCCTTGCTTTCAATGCTTATAGATCCTTCTTGAGACACACTGTGTGTAGCAAGGCAGGTTAAACAGACCCTACAATGATAGGTTGTGACGATGTCTGAATATCTGGTACTTGCTTTCAATGCTTATAGATTCTTTTTGAGACACCCTGTGTGTAGTAAGGTAAAATAAACAGACGCTACAATTATATGTTATGGCAGGTAGGCTACTTGAGCTGTCTCTTTGGCCGGGTTGTACCTGTCTTCAAGAGCACAATCTGATAGAAGCTCTACCAAAGACAGAGGCAGGGTCCTGATGTTGTCCCAGGTACATGAGCTACTTCAAGTGGGCTACTTGAGCTGTCTCCATGGCCAGGTTGTACCTGTCTTCAAGAGCACAGTCTGATAGAAGCTCTACAAATGGCAGAGGCAGGGTCCTGATGTTGTTCCAGGTACATGAGCTACTTCAAGTAGGCTACTTGAGCTGTCTCTTTGGCCAGGTTGTACCTGTCTTCAAGAGCACAATCTGATAGAAGCTCTACCAATGGTAGAGGCAGGGTCCTGATGTTGTCTCAGGTACATGAGCTACTTCAAGGAGGCTACTTGAGCTGTCTCTATCTATGGCCAGATTGTACCTGTACACCGGTTGTACCTGTCGTCAAGATGAGGACAAGACAAGTACAAGAGTTGTTTCCCATAAACAGCAAATGAACCACTGATTGTATACATCGTTAATTTTATTTTACATTATAATAAAGTTAGAATCTCATTATAATTATGTATATATTAACATACATTAACCAAAAACTGCCAAACATTGGAACAACCTCTCTGACAGGGGTGTCGTAGTTGCTATTTGGTTTTGAAGGCAGTGACCCTGTCAACAATTCTTCAAACCTTTCTCGTTGGCTGACAAAACGTTTTTCTATGTAGTTTTCTTGGATATTCTGCAGGATTGTCAACAGGGGAAGAGCTACCCCGAGCCCCCCCCCCCACTAAATAGTTTCACGACTACCTATGCTTGCACCAAGATTTTAAATTGACCCCAATAGGAAGGAGCACCCATGGCAATTTGATGATGATCAACATTTTTCCAAAGCAGCTTCCCCTCAAAAACTTCTTTACGCAACAAGCTAAAAAGTTTGCTGTTCTTATGAAGATGATACCAGTCAAAGTATTATAGTTGTCAAGTTGTTTATAATTACAATGTACAGGACTCTGGATATGGGGACCACAGTTTACAATTACACCGAGTTAAGACCAGCCAAACCAACCCCCAGAAAATGTGCATGTAGTATTTTACTAGGATTTGGAGTATTTTCTCAAAAACTACAAATCAGTTTCACCCAATATGAATATCATCTGACTACAGAGGTTCCCCTTTATAACGAACACCTTAGGATCCAAGCAAAATGTTCGTTATAGCGAGGTGTCTTATGGACAGGGAGAACATGTAATGTTGGTACATATGGTCAGTTCCAGACTTTGACAGTTTTTGGCACATAGAGAGTGTCACGCTATTTACATTTAGTGAGAATAAAACACAATAAACTGGCAGTGAAAAACAGGAGTCATCCATTTTTTATCATTTCCACAAAAACATTTCTGACAAAAAAACAAACAAGCTCGGATATCCGAAGTGTCATAGGTTCTCACAATACTTCACCGGCTGCAGTGCATCACCTAAATTCTCAACAGACAAGCGATTTTTGTCACTGCGATGATATTCATTGCAATCTGCAACAAAAGGAGCTCCCTCTGCAGGTAAAACTCTAAAAAAATTTCTGTCAGTTTTTGTCAAAATGATACAAACTATGAATATCCTCATCTAGGGACTGGCCATCAACCGATACACGCCTGTGTACATTTCAGGACATTTGAAAGTGAAATGTATTGGCAACAATATGTAGACACATGCACAATTTCTTCAGACTTCCCTGAGAGACTGAAGCAGAAGTATTTTGAAGCGAAAAGAGAGTTAACAATATTGTTCGAGGGTCAGCGAGGCATTTTGTCTGCTGTCAAAAAAACGGCTTCATTCAATAATTATCCAAGGGCAGTTAAAGCTATTAGCATGACAAGTAGTTTCCATTGCATCAAACTGCACCATTTTGGGAGGGGAGAAGGTTTGGAGAGAGGCCAAATTTATGACTTTTTCGGCTTCATATCCTTTTGCTACAGTCCGTTACTTGGCCTTATCAGTGGTCCCTCGCGAGTCAAAATCAGAGATTTTAAAGAACTTTCTTTTGCACAATTTTAGCGCCCAAAAGGTTTTTACCTCTCGAAATGATTACATCCCAAACATACTGCGGCTCACTTGTCTCGAGAATCACAATCAACCTCGGCCACAGGAGTACTACAGTTGCTATAGCAACCTCTGCCAACACCAGCCATCAATCATTGTCGGTACAAGCGACTTCAGAACTCAGTGACGGAGATTGAATCCGAATATAATATAACGTCTGAAACATCTGAATATTACATCTTGTATTTACAATGTCATACAGAACACACCCTGAATCAAAAGTAAGTTCCCTCAGCGGCTGCACGTATCCAGCGCAGAGACATAAAGGCCCAATGACCTTAATTTTTCAAGTATTGGGAATCTCCAATAAATTGACCACTCTGAAATAACTATATTAAGATACTGAAAAAACACGCGAGTATTACATCCGTGTGTTATATTGTCAACAGTCCTGGCGATCTACTCTAAACTCGTAACACCAAAACACCAAAATAGTGTTACATCATTGTACATATTATCTGATATGCCTTTATAGATATTGATTGAGTATTTATTACACGATAGTTACAACCTTAGCGGTACGTGGACACAGTACTGTAGAAACATCTGAGTATTACATCTAGTTACATGATTCAGGCGATAATTATAATGAAAGATATTCAATCGCGATTTTTATGTCGGTCATGTTATGAACATAATGCAATGGTCAATGCAAATCCTGTACCCCCCCTACTTAGGAGTCGCCACTAATTTAGTGGCAAATTAGTCCAGAATTATGTGTGAACAATCCCCCCCCCACACTGTCAAATTATTGTCGATAAGGAGAGGTAGTTTAGCCTACTTGTTAACCCCATCATCATTTCTAACAGAAAGTTACTTATAGTCACTCTTACTAAGTAAAAAGTGTTGCTCCCTTGAGAAGGGGGGTACAGGGTTCACATTGACTGCTGCATAAAACTATCCGACTGATCTACTTCATGTTGGTTTCTGATGCTTCCAATAGGGGGAGTATATGTAAGTCTTTGCTTCCGTCGAAACCATAGCAACGCCCTTGCCAGCATGTAAACAAACATCACGTCATTTGAGATAACCCCTAATTGAGGAGACTGAAAGGGGTTTCCCATTCTAAAAATAACTCTGCACAACAGGGGCTACAGGTAGAAAGGTCCATGCAAATAATGATGCTTACCCTCCTTGTCAGAAGTTTCACGAACCAGGGTCGCTAAAAATCACATTTCAAATTTAATGAAAAATGTTTTTTCATAATTAACCTGAACATCAATATTCCTGCAACAGTTTTATAGATATCATAATTATACTAATTTTTTTCTAATAGATAATCATTTGATAAATTAGAGTTGGCCATATATACAATCCACATAAACAACTACAATATACATAAGTGTGTATGTACATGTGTACATTGATATACATATAGTCTGAGATATGTACATTTAACGATATCATAAATATGCCATGTTTATACTGGGTGGTCGCTAACAATCTGGTTGAAAACGTCTGTCGAAAACCCTACAAAAGTTTTTTTCAATAAATACATCACAAGATGATTATAGAAGAGTAGGATTCGAGACAAATTTTTTGCGATTTATTAACCACAGAGCCAAACCTATACCCACAAACATCCCGACATTTTATGATTTTGTAAATACAAGAAAATATGTTTCCAGGAGCACTTTTGCTTTGACAGAATAGCCCTGAAATTGCATCTCAGAGCATCAAATTTCAAAATGTTCCCCATACCTCACTTGTAACGCAACTTCTGTGCTATTTCCTTATTTTTTTGCTACCACCAAATTTCATTTGGTCAGGTCCTCACCGAAAACCCTGGTGTACCCGAACAAAAACATCCCAAAAATTTGTTTGTCAGTTAAGGTAAGGTGTTACAATTATGGCCCTATATACAATTATAGACTCAGTGTACACTTAAAAGGTACTAAGCAGCTCTTTTCAACACTGTCAGGGCTATTTTCATCCTGGGGAAATAATTGTACCACCCTACCTTACAATTTCTTCAACACAAACAACAATTTGACAAATAGATACAAACATATAGTGACGTCACATTTTTAAAGGGGGACTATAGGAAGGAGCTAGGTACCTGAAGTTCGACAAAGTCGCCGAGAGGTCTCACCTGCAAATACCACCGCAATTTTTGTTGCATGAGATCTTGATCCCAAGTCGCAGAGACAAAAATCGCTTGTTTGCGAACCCCTCAAGAAACAGAACAGAGACAAGACAAACATGAGATCAATAAAATACATTTAACAGTAACATTTGGCACATAAAAATAAGAAAATTAAAAATAATAAATCTTGGTATCTTGTCAATAGGGGTAGCTGTACTACCCCCGAGATATTCAACAGAAAAACATGTGACACTCCTACAACTATCAAAACAGAGTCCGACATAATATTTCCTTACTCTTAAGCTGTAGTTTGTCATTCCAAATTTACTGATTTACAGTTATAATACAATGCTATTTATGTTTTTTCTACTGTACAATTATATTTCACAAGAAAAACTGGCATCATCTAATACTTCTGATGACAAATACCGCAGCAAAGACCCACATTTTAAAATCCCAGAAGACTGTTTCAGGAAGTCCAAGATATAATCATGATTATGAAACATTCAACATTTACTTTGAGTATAAGTCACAAAGATGCCACTTATACCTAAAAAGAACACGCTAAGTCTAAAAATATCTTGCCTTGATATATACACTAACATTTTGCGTCAATGCCTCAGTATTATTCCGTGAATCGATAAAATGATTTTGTTCAGGTTAGAATTGTCCAGTACACAAAGACAAAGCCCACTAACGTAAACCTGGAACGATTCAGCAAGAAAACGAATTATACATTGAACTTACAGTTTGATATTCGCTTAGAAATATGAATTTACCCGCAGTGTAACCTTCACAGATAGATTTGCTTATTTTTAGAACGGTCGTGTGTCTCTCTAACATGTTTCCACCCACTGACCTAAAAACCTGTTTGTAGGTCAATGTCCTACCCAAAGTTCATTTATTTATTTGCACTCTGCCCATGGCAATCAAAGTGTTAATGCTCCGTCCTAAGTGCATGAATGCATCATCACAAGACTAGTGCACTAGTGCATTCTTGCACTGCCAAAAGTGCACCAAAGCATTGATTGCCTGTAGTGCACCAATGCACTAATGTACAGTCCAAACTAGCATTCTAGCACCACCAATGCACTGATTGTTTGGAGTGCACTAAATGCAGTGCACCAATGCACTGATGTACGGGCCATAGCATTCTTGTACAGCCAATGCACTGATTGTTTGGAGTGCACTAAATGCAGTGCACCAATGCACTGATGTACGAGCCAAACTATAGCATTCATGCACCACCAAAAGGCACCAATGCACTGACTGATGTACAGTCCAAACTAGATCAGTGCACTGATGCATCATACAAACCGTACTACTAACACAGAATGTATTCCTACGTCAAGAGTACAGCACCAGACAAAGTCAATAGACATGATGTCCCATACCCACGTTTCAGGAAAGTGACACCGATGAGAATAAATCAAACTTTTTGAGTGGTCAATGGAGCATGACGTCAAAAATGAACTCACAGGGTCATGAAACAATCGGAATTGCTTGTCACTTTCACATCAGACATCCCACGTGTGGGTACACGACGTCATGTGTGTCAATTTGCTCGATTCCGCCCAGTGCTACCCCCTTGCAGAGGAATATAGTCTATTTAAAGGGGGACTATAGGCAGAAGCAGGGGGTCAAAGTGGCCATCTTCAGGTGAATGATATGCACTGGGTCATGTTTGATTCAGAACTAAATATATTCTTCGTACAAGTGTGTATAATTTCCACGTAATGTAAGATGGGAGAGACCCCTATTGGCAACTTTGTGTAACTTTATCTTGCCTGCCTCGCTGCTGCTTATAGAATCCCTTTAAAGGTGCTCTATTCAAGTACATCCACTCACACTTAACTCGTAAATTCATAACATCACAGAAATATGATAATATATATAGACGCCATCGTCTGCCGGTCGTAGAGTCCAGCTCTTGCATCACAGCCAACACGTAATTTGCATCCCGTTTTTTCCCTCGGTTCAATCCCTCTTGAATGACTGTAATCCCCCAAAATAAGAGCTACAGCATCACTCTTCCATTTCGAATCGTTCCACGATACGAATACTCCGCAACCACAAGCCTTGCACACGCATCCATTAGGAAATCACGCGACCAACAACTTCTGTTTCCCGCCCACTTCAGACGTCCTACCGCGACCGCATGACCAGTTCAATAAACCACAAACCCAATTGCATTCAGAATACCACCAAACTGGGTTCCAATTAAGAAAACCACCCAACTGCGTTACGGTTTGTTATACCGTCAAACCGCACTGACCTGAGAATTCCTATCCTAAACCTATGTGACAGCGGATATAGTCCCCCTGGAGTCATAGTCCGGTAGCATTGTATTCGACCAATTAAGCAGCATGATCTATTGTACCGCTAACCCTAACCAGAACATTTAGCAATGCGGGCTATTGTTACACGGACTATCAGCCCTAGGACTACTATCCCCGCCACACCTATAATCATTACCATAGTTACTGATACTGCGCCAAAACTTCCTGTATCCAACTCGAGTAGTATCCAATTTTCGTGTAAACATCCGGTTTCGTTTGACCTTTTTTAAGCGTTGAGCAGTCCATGCCGAAACTCAGCGTTCCGGTTAGAATCCAGTTCTGGTTCGCGTCCAGGCACATCAGTGGACCGCCACTGTCGCCCTGAAAATAAACGGAAACAGGATTAGACATGTTAGAACGACTTTTCCGAGTTTATTTGAAGATGAACAGAAACAGGTTCAGACATGTTAGAACGACTTTTCCGAGTTTATTTGAAGATGAACAGAAACAGGGTCAGACATGTTAGAATATTATGCTACCAAATGTTCTTGGCCAATAGCGTAACTCGATTCACATCATGTGATTTCAAGTCATCACATCGTATCGGATCCAAAAAGCAATAACGGATCCAAAAAAATGTCGTAACGGATCCTAAAAGGTTTTAATCCAATCAAAATGAAGTTTACAAATGATCTTGGATGGTCGTTTGGATTGATTTCTTTGCCAAGACATTTGGTTGCATAATATAGCAAATAGTGGATGTTTAAGGTCGTCCAATATGGAATTTTGCTGGACGAAGAAATGTCATGGCGGACTCGCAAAGCCTCGTCCGCCATGACATTTCTTCGTCCATCAAAATTCCATATCGGACTCCCAAACATCCACTATTTGTATAACAAATTTTCCGAGTTTATATGAAGTGATAAATCAAGCATCTACCAAGTTGACATTCCCACTGAGGTAATTCATACGACACAGAAAGCAATCCCGATACAATATTTGTGTAAACTTCTGCCTAAAACTTAGCAACCAACAGCCAATAGTGCAGTGACATCACCTGGGCATCAATTTATGAAGGGGAAAGTTGTTGAGTTCAATCTGGGGGACCTCCCTGGCTGAATTCGTAATATATTTCACTGACAATCCAAAGTTTATTCTCCGAGTCCAAAGAGCATCGACACTTTTTTATCACTTACTGAGCAAGCTGTGATGTAACCCATGTTGTATCCGGCACAGACCATCGTGTTGTTGTTGAAGTTGGAGGTAAACACTTCGGTGCATTTCTGCGGCTGCCACAGCCTCATCTTGGCCTCGCGCAGGCGATCAGTGCTGCTCTCTGGAGGCAGAATAAGAGACAAGTCAGGTAACGGGTTCATGGGTGTAAAAATGATCACATTTTGAGAGAACAACGTTGTTTTAAAAAACAATGACTCCACCTTAAAGTTCAGTCCACTTTTTCTCCAGCATGTGTTCTAGTGGAGGAGTATCAGTATTTCCATGGAGTGTTCCTCCTCCGAGGTGAGATGAGCATTTTTTGCGTGCCACTACGGTTAGGCACCAATTGAGGTCATTGGACCTGTGATTCCGAGCCTAGTCTATAGGATTCAACGTCTTTCTGATGATTGTTGTAAGAAATTCATCAGAAAAACATCAAAATCCATTCATAAACTGTTGTCAAAAAGAAAACTTTGTAAATATTTTCTAAAACTTACTGCCATATTGGTTGACGATGCCCCATCCCGCCACATAACAATGAGACTTCTCGCCAAAGTCATGGCCGTCCTTTGGAAGACACACCGGTCGAATGTAATCCGTCCGCGCGAGTGGAGTCGACAACCGTATCAGCGCGATATCGTGGAGAGGTACAGGCATGTTGCGGTAATTCGGATGCGAGATGATTGACCGGACAGCAAACGTCTTGGAATAGCGGCCAGGGTCCTGAGAGTTGATGGTGCCAAGAGTGACGTTCACTTTGTGCGGAAGCAAATTTTTGTTCCTGGAAATGTAAAATGAGATTTAGAAAACTCGTCACAAATTTTGGTTTTAACTTTATCAGATGTATACATATCTGTTTGACATATTTTCTGCAACTTACTGAATTCTCGTACTTGCAAAGTTGCAAAGATTTCTTAACTGGCAATGCGCGTCGCGACTTCCAAGACGGACTCTGCAGTCACCTCATTCCTATTCTTGGTAGCCGGGGCCAATCTCAACCTCCCTGTGCGTCATTTACAAGGATTGTAGATGTATACTTACGGATGAAAGCAATGCGCAGCAGTAATTAGCCATTGCTCGTTAATTAGCGTAGCGCCACATTGGAAGCGATCGAGATAATAAACAGCACCCATCCAGGGCCACTCCCCCTCCTGGGCGAACTGGCCACCGATGACGTACGTTGTCAGGAAGACCAGGGCATCGGATCGGCTGCCGCATTCTGGAAGACGAAGACGCAAGGTTACGTCACGATAGAGAATGAGTTTGCCATTAGCCTATCTTTTGGTCTGCCAGGGCATTTTCATCAAAAGTGGTCAATAAATCAATCAAATCATTTCTATGGCACAACTTTTCAGAAGAAAATAACCACAATAATTAATAGAAACTTAAAAGTATACATTCGAAACTAAGGGCGTGGCTAGCAGGGGGAAGAGGGGCAGATACCCCCACCAAGAAGTCACCGATAAATGTTGTTTTGATTGAAAAATTTCAAAAAGTATCATATTACCCCCACCCTGAGAACCTTTTGCCCCCCTCCGATACCCAACACCAAAAAGCAAGCTATGCCCCTGTTTATTAATGATACACGTATCAAATCTATTTATCTGAGAGAGATGGTGCATTGTTCTTTTGAGAACTATGATAAGAAGTTTGTAAATTTTTGGCAAAATCTGTCATTCTGTCTAACACAAGAGCTACTTTCTGATGTCAGGCTCTGTTGGGTCGTACATTGACAGCGGGGGGGTACAGGGTTTACCATGACTGCTTGACAGCTGCATAAAGTGGCCAAAACGAAAACAAACCTTTTTCTTTGCAGTTCGTCCAAGCCACGTCCTTCGCAGGACAGGTGCTCGACTCAAATGTTCCCGGCGTAAGTTTGGTGCCAGCGGCAGTGTCATTCACTTGAACGTAACCCTCTGTTGCATTATGGGTAGACTTTGACGTCGCACTTGATATGCTAATGGTGAAGGGAGATATTATGAATGACAGAATTGGCAAATCGTCACCGTTTAAAAACCACTTCAGGAATGAAAACTTTTTTTATTTGGCGAATTACAAGATGATGTCCATATGGGCTTCAGTCAACCTCTCTGGAATCTTTTACTTGCCCTGGAATAGACACTCAGGTAAAAGGGACCACAGCTTTTAGTCTAATCTGACAGACCGTCGAGTATTTCATACGTCATGCAGTAAAGAGCCAGGAATTTGAGTTCCTTGAAACCTACCCCAGCCCATTCAGAAATACAATCATGGGTTCTCCCCGGGATCGAACAAGGGCCCCATTCAGTTGTAGCCAGCAGGCTATGAGGCCCCTCAGGCTCTTCTAGGCCTGTCGAAACAGCCCAGTCTCGTCAACACATACCCAAATCCAAGGTCCTGGCAGATGTAGTCGCTGTAGACCGACGTCCATTTCAACACGCACACAAACTTCCACTGTCCTTGCATGTTCTTTTGGACCATGCCAAACCGTTGAGTTGTTACTGGGAAGAAACGGACTGCAAAAGAAAGGTTTGTTTGTTTATTTATTTCGAGACTGGGCCGGTTGTTCAAAACAACTTTGTCCCTAATGCTGGCAATAACATTACAGTAGAACCTCTCTATCAAGGACACCCTCGGGACTGGCAAGTGCTGTCCTGAATAAAGAGGTGGGACCAACACTAGTGTCCCTAATAGAGAGGTGTCCGCTAAGGGAAGGTCCACTGTGTATTTAATCTCAGCGAATCTAAAAACATTT
Source organism: Lineus longissimus (assembly GCF_910592395.1). Classification (NCBI taxonomy): domain Eukaryota; kingdom Metazoa; phylum Nemertea; class Pilidiophora; order Heteronemertea; family Lineidae; genus Lineus; species Lineus longissimus. Next base: position 3,613,614 of record NC_088326.1, read on the forward strand.
CAGAAAGACAAAAGACTAATATGACACATTTTTCCTATTTCAAATTAAAGAGATGCTTCCAATGATTCCAGCTTAAGTGGTTGGAATAAAAAGATGAACTCACAACAGCCATCCTCGTCTGAGTGATCGAGACAGTCTGAAACGCCATCACACCGGGACTCCAAAGGAAGACAACTGTAGTCGCGACATTGGAACTGGTCGGCACTGCACGTTCCTGAAATCGAAATAAGACGCACTGAAAATCGCACTGAAAATCTGGTTACCGCACCTCTAGAGACATCATTGGAACGCTGCTTCAACATACTGCTAGTAATGTCCAATTCATCACCAGGCCTTTCAATTGCATGGAGATCAATACACCCTGTATTTTTTCACCCTATTTTGGGCGCTTTTTAAAAAAAAAACGTGTCCACAAATTACTAATATAGGGAGCCAAACATGTACATATGCACATAACATTTAAACTAGAGACGAGGTCGGCATGCTAGTCTTACGCATATCAGGCTTCTTGGATTCATGACTAACTGTGATGGAATGATGTTTGACTTGCGCAATGATGTGTTTTCCAGGAAATCTCTACCAGGAACCATTGTAAACATGCCAGTGTACAGTAAGTTCGTCGGCCGATCAAGTTGGGAATGATAAAAAATCCTGCTTTATTTTCAACTTTTGGCATGATTTTTTCATTTTAACCCTTAAAGCGCCGAATTAACAAAATCATATTACCCCTGAGCGCCGAATTAACCGAGCATTTTTGAAAATGATTAATAACAACGTTATTTTTGTTACAAACACCATGGAATGTACTGATGATTTTATACAAATGGTAATTCCCGTCGATTTTTGTGACATTTCCCGCCAAAATTTACTAATTAGGGGTTAATTAGTGCAAATACCCATAATCAACAAAAATATGGCCAGAACATACCTCCATCAGCTTTTTATACCTCCCTTGGTATTTTAATATGAAGTCTGGGTCTAAATACATCGTTTCCATCCGATTCCTGGTCGAAGCATCCGTCTAATTAGTCGTAGCAGCGCTAATTACTCCTGATGACGTCATTCCCGCGAAAATGGGGCTTCAAGTTTTTGATAAAATACTCAAAAGCTTGTATAGAAACTTGAAATTTGTTCGATGCCATTTTGTGCTAAGCATCACTGTCGAAGTACCAAAGAGCGTACATGCACACTCACTGCCATCTCTTAGCAGACAGGTGGAACTAAATGTCTGCTGTCGACGATCGTCGCCTCTGGCGCTTTCCCCCTTATGTCGACGATCGTCGCCTCTGGCGCTTTAAGGGTTAAAACACTTTATTGTATATGTACAGTTCAGTGTCTGTTCAGCTGAGCGTATTTTTGGCGCAGGGGCCTATTTTGGGCGGATTTTTAAAGGGTCTAATTTGGGCGTTTTGCTCTTTCAATACGACGTTTACCGGCGTGGGGAACATGCAATTGAGAGGCCTGATCACTTACCACAGCCCTTCTCATCGAATCCATCAGAACAGTCATTATAGCCGTCGCAGAACCACTCCTCTTGAATACAGCGGCCATCGGGACATTTCTTCTGGCGATCAAGGCAGGCTGGAATGTGAAATGACATATCAATCGCTGCAAATATAAGGAACGCAAATGATCCTGGGATTTTTTGCTTCAAATGGCTCGTTCTTAAACATAAGGCCACAAAAAAACCTTTATTCTCATCAGCGTCCGGGTCACTTTTTCGGTGCCGGGTCGATTTTGCTTATATGGCCTAACTGTCACTTTCTTGCAAAGTAAGAATTTTTAAATACTTTGATTTCGAAGTTTTAGATCAAATATGACATTTTCTTCAAATATTTCATTTTCGGGCAAAATCACCAAAAATCACAGCGCCGTTTTTTCGTAAACTGGAGTACCGGTAAAGTACTTACGACATCCAATTTCATCGCTGTTGTCGCCGCACTCGTCCATACTGTTACATTTGTCCTCCGAGGCAATGCAGATCGAGTTGTTACACTTGAACTGGGTCGATTTACACGCTGAAATTGACAAGACAAAATATGGTACCACAAAGACCTCAACTCAGATTTCATGATTTAATCGGAGTGTTTTGTCACAATATCAGTTCGGGACGAGTCTTTATTCTGACTCCAAGTCTGAATTAAGACTCCCTAAATGAGGCCAAATTCTGACTCCGAGTCTGAATTCCTACTCCGAGTCTTAATTAAGACTCCTTCATTTTCGTCTCATGCAGAAATAAATGTACAGCAAAATGCACTGCAAAATATCAGAAAGATTTATTTCTCAAAAATTACGCCAGGGATTGAAATGCTACGCCGTCATTTTGGAATGGATCTACATGTATCAATAACATGAGGTACCCTCCCGATCCCATGTTTTCACTACCCGATTTGTGTTTTTCGTGAATGATTCAAAATTCGGACTTTCAGAGTCATGGAATAAAGAAACGTATCCGAATACAGGCTTGTCCTGAATGGATATACTGTTACTATCCAGTGTTAAACGTGGGCCGAGCCACTCCACCACGTGTCCTCGAGATCACCTGTTTCATTTTGAGACAGCAGCAGGTTAGACGAAGCAATAAATACGTACTACAATTGAGTTCATCCGAGTTGTCATTGCAGTCAAATTTGGCGTCACACAAACTGCTCTTAGGGATGCAGAGGCCGTCTCCACACTTAAACTCATTATCCTCACACTCTGAAAAAAGTCGAGAACGGAAAGATTTGAAAATTTAAAAAATATCGAAAGAAAAAGCGGCTTGAAAAAAGAAGCTTGAAAATTTGGTGGTTTATAGTACTATACTGGTCTCAAGTAACTTACTGCAGTCAGTTTCGTCTGATCTATCCCAGCAGTCAAAGCGGTGGTTGCAGACGCTGCTCTGTGCAATACACTGGCGGCCATTTTTACAGGAGAACTGGCTACTGGTACAATCTGGAAAATAAAAACAACGTATTTAATCCATTCATTCGAGTTGGTGTCAAAGCTGAGTCAAAGTGCGGAATAGTTCCAACTGGAAAATGAACTGGATTTGAGATGACCTTGACCTTCATGCTTTTATAAATCGCTTCCAGCCACCCCCCCCCCGCCTTAAAAATGTCGTTGACAAAACTTAGAAATGCCAAATAACTTACTGCAATTGACAGGTTCATCTCTGCCGTCCTGGCACTGCGGGAAACCGTCGCAGAACTGATCCATCGGAATACACGTCCCGTTGCCGCAGTCAAACGTGTTCGACTGACAAACTGAAAATCAAACAGAACATGATTTGAAATGACTCTTTGACCTCGGGTGCACAAACGCGTAGGATTCTGAATTCGCACACGGTCAATGCTTTCTTAATAGCATTCCGCGAAGATGACGTCACTGCAGCTGCTGCCCTCTATTTCCCCATCGCTGAATTACAGGCAATGTCGGACAAACATGCGGTTTCGTAATGGATTCAGGCTTTCTAACTAGGGCAGTTAGATTCAATCTGGCACATGTCCGAGTGTTGGAAATACTACATAATTGTTCTGAATATTTCTCTCTCTGACTCTATGGTATCATTCATGCTAAAAACAATGCAGGGTCAAAGATAATTGACTTTGAAATAAGCTCAAATGCGTAGAAATAAGTGTCGATGTCCGACTGTCACGTGACTAAAACGTCATCAATATCTTATGCAAATGACCTTGTGAGCTATAAATAGTAACTTCGCGGGATGCTATTTGGACACCGAGTCTGAGTTCATACTCTCAGAGCGTCTGAATCTAGAAATTATTCCAAAAGACGACTTGTCCAGAACTGTCCTTAGACTTGCCAGATACAATCCATAGTTGAAACTGCACCTGCGGGTCCAAAGAAGTGGAATCCAGCGCCAGGATGAAAGTGGGACAGAGGGGAGATGACCACCATCTTACATCTTAGGACAGGCCATTGCAAACTTAAAGCCCATCTCAAGAGGATGACCATGGCCAAGTCCGTAAGGTGCCAGTGCAGCGCACGTGATCAGACCTGAACAGTGCTTCTGAACTGCCCACTCTGGGACACTGAGAGACTGGTCATCAATAGAGACAATGGAGACATTGGGTGATCAATGGAGACAAAGCTCTGGGGATCAAGCAAGGAACATGAGACAAGAGCAAGGTTTAATGAGGCCTGGTTCTCTAGTATGGTCTGAAACGACTGCAGCTACAAAAGTGTTAAGCGTTATGTCTGTTAGAGTGAGATCACAGAGTTGAAGAAGAGTAAATGACTGCAACATAATCGGTACACCCTGTAAAGTGAAACAGAATTACAAAGCGTGCAGTAAGCGTTAGGTTGTTAGACTTGCCTTTCAGCGCGGCAGATTGCGTATCAAGCCCGCCACCTATATAGCCGACAGTGTTTATACCTGCACGTGAGGCGGGGGCGGTGCAATGGACGCCTTCATCACTGTTGTCTCCGCAGTTGTCCTTGCCGTTACATTTGAGCGCGGCGTTGTAGAGACAGCGGCCATTGGAACAGTTGAACTTGCATTGCGACGCTGAAAATAGATTGAGCTTCGAAGGTGAGAAAGTATTCTTCTAACCATCGCAGAGGCATCACAGTAGCTCCTGGCCCAGGGTGTTTGTAAAGAACGCCAGCATTATTCATCTAATCGCAGCCTGGTTGCCCAATCAGTGTTACCTTAGCAGTAACCATAGCAATAAGTCCTTACGCGGATATTGCGATGAATTTTACTGAAGGAGATAACGCTTAGTTTGGATAACGCTAGCATTTGTTTGAGCCCTCATTCACAATAGTAGCCTAAGGCCTAAAAGGGGGACTATAGGCAGGAGCAGAGGGGCTAATTTGGCCATTTTCAGGTGACTAATATACACAGTAAGGGCCCTGGGTCATGTCAGATTCAACACTAAATATATTCCTCGTACAAGCGTGATCATTTCGACGTACTGTGAGAGACCCCTATTGGCGACTTCGTGTAACTTTATCTTGCCTGCCTAGCAGCTGCCTATATTGTCCCTTTAACACCTATGCTACTGTTAATGATAACTGAGCAACAGGGCCAATCACTTCAAAATCGAAGTCGAATTAATTTATGACGAGCATACACTCACAAACAAGCACCCTTACCCAAGTTTTGTTCAATCCAGTCTTTCTTGAGCGAGACTTGTTGAAAGCCGTTCGGCGTCTGCCCGGCCGTTGCACAACCCGCTGACGTCTCAAAGAAGCTAGAAATACCCACGATGGTCCAGTGTTTAAACTGGTTTAAGCAGGCTAGCGGACCACCGCTATCACCCTGGAATGACGGAGTTTGAACATGTTTTAATATCGATCGAATGTGGATTTTTACAAATGTTAGGGGAAGAGGTCACAAGGTTGTTATGGGACTCATAGCTAGACAACTCGAAATATTTTCATCTGAAAATTTTAAATGATATTAAAGATAAATGTAGGTTTTTATAGATTTTAGGAGGAAAAGTCACAAAGATTTTATGGTGTGCAAAGCAAAACAACTCAAAAAGAATGTGAAATAGCCATGAATTTGAGTTCCTTGAATGCCATGTCAGTTTCAAGAAAGGATCATAACTAGCAGTGTTAACCACAAGGCTTTGAGGCTCTAGAGGCCCGTGCAGATGACATAACTGGATCCCCTCCCCTGAATTCAGACTCCATCCCCTGGATTCACTTACCGAACAGATGGAATGGGGTCCGTTGACGTAACCAGCACACATCTGGTCCTTACCGATTTGCCCATTCCAGTAGGACTCGTAGTTGCATTTGTCTTTTGGCCAAAGTTGCATTTTCGCTTCTTGGAGGTCTGGTGGAGATGCTGAAGGGGAAAAGTTTCAATTGAGATTTTTCAAAAGTTTTTTGTTACAGACTTGAATTTTTTATCATCTGACTTTTCGGAAATGTTCGGAAGTTTCCGAAGATGATGCAAAATGGTGGCAATGAACTGAAGGTGACATTGGGTGATATGAATAAAGACTAGCAAATGCTTTTACTTCAATTTTGTACAGAAAAGCCTAGTGTAAATATACATGGAGTTTTGGGTAAAAGCATTTGCTTGTCTTTATTCATATCACCCAATTGCGTTGAACAATTGTGTGAGGATTTTCGCAATGCATGTAGGAGAAAATTGGGTTCATTGTTTACATCGGTTTGTGATAAGATAAAAGGGCGTATTAAAACGAATTCTCACCATCAGACTGGTCAATATTGCCCCATCCTGTCACGAAACACAAAGCAGACGTCGGGAACTCCTCTCCTGCCTCGGGTAAACACGCCGGCTTAACGTGGTCGGTATAAGCGACCGGTTCCGACAGGAATATTAGCGCGATATCGTTAGCCTGGCTCGAGGTATCGTACGAGTGATGCGTGATAATGTAGCGCGCGTTACGACGCACCTGGGGCGGTTCGATACCGTCTCGAGGCGCGGAATATTTGCTGCCCAGGATCACGGAATATTTCGAGACAATGACAGGATTCCTGAAAATAGAATTAGAGAATTAATTTGAAAGAAAATCACCAATGGCTCATTTGGGTTCAAACTGTAGACTTACCACAAGGCAACCTACCAATTGAGCTTAAAGAAATAGTCAAATTATCTCTTTTTTGGTGGTGTAAAGGAGGGTTTTGGCTATGTAAAGTCCCCCTGGTCCTCACCCGGTATACACCGGGCAGCCTGGTTCCCAGCATGACTTAGGAAAAGTTTCATTATAAAATAGCTACCATTACCCAATCTTAGGGATGAGGTCTTCAATGAATCAAGTACAGTGCTGCCACCTCGTTTTTTCAGGTGTAACTAACCCAAAACTTCTCAGGACTCTAGCAAATGATAGAACTTGGGGATAATTTGACGGTACGGACTACTGCTGGTCAAAAGCACGCACTGTACGGTCCCGGTAAACACCGGGTGTGGTAGTGAAACGGTCAAAATTGGAATACCGTGCCGTAGGACATTTGTACTGGACAACCGGATATGAAATAGAAATTGTTGAAATCCTACCTTTCTTTGTCAATAAAGCAATGCGCGGCAGTCAAGACTACCTCATGATTAATCAGCGTACCGCCGCAGAGAAAGCTGCCATCTTCATTAATGGAGACCTGCCATGGCCATCGCGTCACTGGTGTCGATTTGCCATTCGTCATGTAGGTTGTGAGGAGGACATCTTTTGGTTGGCCGCATTCTGAAAATGTTGAAAATTGAAAATCGTGACATTTTTTCAGTTAACAGTATTTTTCCCCACAATTCAGATGCTACAGAAAACAGGACGATATTGTACCAATTTAAGAGATATTTTGAATATCCCAATATATTTTGGCCTTTGATCTTTGAAATAAAACCATTCTCACCTTTCTTGATACAAGATATGGTCAATATTTCTTTGTTATCACAGGTATTTCTGAAAAGAAAAGGACGATATTAGTATGGTTCAACATTTTTCGTCTGAAATAAAGGAAGGTTTATTATCCAAATCAAGTCCTGTCACTATTGACACAACTGCACTAAAATCAACTTACTTTGAAATAATACTGCCTAATAATCCATTGGACGACAACGGGTTCTTTAGAGAGAGATATTTCACCAGGGCCATCTTTATTTTCCCCGAACTTATACTCGATCTGAAAAACAAATTTTAAAGATTAAGGGAAGTTGTGCAGAAACTGGTAAAGTCAATCATTCTTCTTGGACAAAGTTGCTAACTACTGACTTGAGAGCTGAGCTTCCACTATTGTGTTTATCAAATAGATCTGGCCGAAGGAACTTGGCCGACCTCTTGTCACTGAACTGTAACAGTGTGATCACAAATGTGACCCACCACGACAAAATGAGTCGCATGTCGCACAGAAGATGAGCCTAAAATCACACCAGGAAATAATGGAAGAAATTGATGTTCTCAGATTTCACAAAAGGCAGACGACAGTGAAATCAACAACCAGTCCGTCTCAACCTGTCAAGCTCGGAGCGACATGCGACTCATTTTGTCGTGGTGGGTCACAAAAAGTAATGTTACGCAGCCCTGCAAGGCCGGTGTCATAGTTGACCGGTTTTAGTTGACACTGTGAAAGAGCGTTGGTTAGGCCTACTCAAAGGGTAATCTAGTGTTGTGCAACACCACTATCTTTTGGTAAATGTGATCTGGTCACATTCCTGAGTTCAACGAAGTACCTTTGACCAGAATGATAAGAAAAGACTTCAGCGCATTATTAGCCCAATAAACTCCACAAGCCATATCGAGCAATTTTAATGGAAGTAGGAGGAAACCGGAGACCCCGGAGTAAACCTACGCTCTTGAGGAAAGTTGCTCACTCTAACGCATGAGCATGATGATTGTAAAAAAAGATGGAATCAAACTTACTTTTGTCCTAGCATCCAGCAGAGTTCATCGTTAAGCGAAGGATTCCAATCAGCCGCGCAGATTGCCAGGTATTGTCCTCCGTAGTACGCACGCACGATCTCGTCACTCTGACTGATCTTTACTGTAACAGAAATCGACATGGTGAAATTGCTTAGCTGGCATATTCTAAAAAAAATTTGTCATTTGTATTTTCGCTTCAATTCAGTAGACACCTCATACACTGGATTTTTACTCTCTCAATGAAATGAAATCCGTCACCATTTTTACAGTATACAGCCAATTTTTAATCGTATATTTGTAAGTCAAAGGGTTTTCTCAAGGTAGGGCGGTATCTTCTCAAGGTAGGGTGGTACCCACTCAAGGTAGGGTGGTACCCTCTCAAGGTAGGATGGTACCCACTCAAGGTAGGGTGGTACCCACTCAATGTAGGGTGGTACCCACTCAAGGTAGGGTGGTACCCACTCTAGGTATGGTGGTAACCTATCAATGTAGGGCGGTATCCACTCAAGGTAGGGTGGTACCCACTCAAGGTAGGGTGGTACCCTCTCAAGGTAGGGTGGTACCCACTCAAGGTATGGTGGTACCCACTCAAGGTAGGGTGGTACCCTCTCAAGGTAGGGTGGTACCCTCTCAAGGTAGGGTGGTACCCTCTCAAGGTAGGGTGGTACCCTCTCAAGATAGGGTGGTACCCTCTCAAGGTAGGGTGGTACCCACTCAAGGTAGGGTGGTACCCTCTCAAGGTAGGGTGGTACCCACTCAAGGTAGGGTGGTACCATCTCAAGGTAGGGTGGTACCCTCTCAAGGTAGGGTGGTACCCACTCAAGGTAGGGTGGTACCCACTCAAGGTAGGGTGGTAACCTATCAATGTAGGGCGGTATCCACTCAAGGTAGGGTGGTACCCAATCAAGGTAGGGTGGTAACCTATCAATGTAGGGAGGTACCCACTCAAGGTAGGGTGGTACCCTCTCAAGGTAGGGTGGTACCCTCTCAAGGTAGGGTGGTACCCACTCAAGGTAGGGTGGTACCCACTCAAGGTAGGGTGGTACCCTCTCAAGGTAGGGTGGTACCCACTCAAGGTAGGGTGGTACCCACTCAAGGTAGGGTGGTAACCTATCAATGTAGGGTGGTACCCACTCAAGGTAGGGCGGTACCCTCTCAAGGTAGGGTGGTACTCTCTCTAGGTAGGGTGGTACCCACTCAAGGTAGGGTGGTACCCTCTCAAGGTAGGGTGGTACCCTCTCAAGGTAGGGTGGTACCCACTCAAGGTAGGGTGGTAACCTATCAATGTAGGGTGGTACCCACTCAAGGTAGGGCGGTACCCTCTCAAGGTAGGGTGGTACCCTCTCAAGGTAGCGTAGTACCCTCAATATTCAAGAGGTTTCGCCAGTGCACAACGGGTTGGCCAGCAATTGAGGGTAGGACAGCCGTATAGAAACCCTTTACGAAATTCGAGAGCAGCGTCATGGCCTTGAAGGGTGCACAGAAGACACTCACCACAGTCATGTTCGTCCGATCCATCCGGGCATTCACGCGCCCCGTTGCAACGTGCCGTCGCCGAGACACAGGAGTAGTCTTTGCAGATAAACTGGTCACTGGTGCATGTCGCTGGAAAATAGGACATCATTTATAAATATAATTTTCTTACTGAGGTTATCATGCAAGCAAATTTGCTGACACTTGGTATGTAACTATCTGCATATCAGTCTGCACAACGGCACTGTTGAAATTTATATTCAAAACACATTTTCGCAATTAGAAATTTACAAATTCAAATAAAATTTTCAAACTTTCGAATTAACGGAGAATGCCTTTAAGAGAACTATGCAAACACCACACAATTACTATGACAACTAATGTCAGGTGACATACTGTGTTGACGTTACTTAGCCAGTTAAAGGGGTACGCCGTTTGTAATTACTTGTGGTCCAGTTAAATAGAAATCCACTAATACACAATGCTGTAGTTATTGTGAATACAAATTTGTTTAAACTTGGTATTCATAGTATTTGTATATCAGTCTACACAACGGCAATGTTGATATTCATATTTAGTATGTATTTTCGCAATTGGACATTTTTCAATTCAATTACAAATTCAAAATTTCTAACGAACGGCGTCAGCCTTTAAGGGTCATCTATATAAAGGCCTATGTGATGTGTAAAGGGCCGAAGTGAAACAAACTGACCATATAGCGCCGAAACAATATTATCACCATTTTGTTATGGATCATGCATATCATCGCAAACACTGCATCGGAAATAACACCATGACGATAATGGCTATAACACACACGACATAGGTGTTACATCTTCTTACAACACAACAACACAAAAAGCAAGCAAAATACACAATACACAACATAATTCGAATAAACAACAAACAAACGTACAACAATTCCATTCATCGGATCCGTCGGCACAATCTGGTTGGCGATCGCATAACCAATCGCGTAGGACGCATTCCTTGCCGTCGTGACATTGACTTTCCCGCGCTTTGCAGGCTGGAGAAATAAAAACAAACACATGCAAATAATAAAACTAAACGTGCAGGAAATAAACAAAAAAGATACAAAAATTCATAATGTAATAATCATACCTCAACCAACTTAATACCTTTATATATTGTTGACATTGCGACTTACATTTTTTACGCTAATTTTGTGATTTTGACAAATTATGCATTGTTGCCGAGAGACAAAGTTGCCCTATATGGCAACCGTTGCCCTATATGGCAACTTTTGAAGGTTTCGGCTTATGGAGTAAAAGTCTAATCACAAAGAAATGGCCTGGTTTGGGCCATTCGGAGGCAATGGCAGCCAATTCAGGCAGGGTCGGAACAACATCATTAATAAAAAGAGTTCCGGTCATGCGCACGGAGAATGACAGTTGAGGTATGATATTACAAATTACACAACAACAATCGAGGGAATAAAGACAACACGTAAACAAAACAACAAAATAGGTTCCGAAATTTTCATCGACGACGTAGCCTCGGACTTACGGCAGTACAACTCATCGCTGTAATCGGGGCAGTCGATTTTATTGTCGCAGCGCTGATAGCGCGGGATGCAGCGTCCCGTCCTGCATTGGAACTCATTGTGTCGGCAAACTGAAACAGGGCTACGGGACTGAGACATCGGCGTTACTAGAGCAGAACCTCTCTATTGAGGACACCCTCGGGGCTGACAAATGTTGTCCTTAATAGGGAGGCATACTGATAAGAGAGGTCAGAATGAATGAAGACAACCAATAAAGGACCAAAACAAGTGTCCTTAAGAGATAGGGTGTCCCTTATAGAGAGGTGTCCACTTAAGGAGGTTCTACTGTACAATGGTGTAATTGAAGCACTTCACGAAAAAAGGCAATCTGATTCTCGGTGTTCCCCAGTAATGCATAATAAAGAGGGAAAATTATAATAGTGGGGTTTCGGCACTTAGTCATAGTCATTCCTCCTTACTATAGAAATCCAGGCTACACCTATGCTAAAATCAGACAAGGTTGGTTGACTAATAATAAACTGAAATCAACGGTCAAATCTCTAAGCGTTTTCTCAGAAAAAGAAAATTTCTGCCCCAAAGGGTATTTTAACTCAGTAGCAGTAAGATGGGTATTCTGGAACTAAAACGATTTAGCTCAGCAAAAAAAAATTCGATCCTAAAATTTTTTTTACATCGAATCAAAAGTACTACTTACTGCAGTTTTTCTCATCGCTGTTGTCTGGACAATCCTGCTTCTGATCGCAGCGTTTAAAATCGAAGATGCACATTCCCATGGTGCACTGGAACTCATTCTTGCGGCAGACTGCAACGAAAACACAAAAGTGACCCATCATATCGAATCTGGTCGCAAGTTGCAAGCCACAGGGGAACGCAAAACATAAACAGAGATGGCGGCGGCTTCAAATCTCGCATATACCACAGCTTGCTGGCCGCTACCCCTAGTGGTCAGTAGAAGAACTGACTAGGGTGCGTGCGCACGGCATGTTTACAAATTTTCCTGATTTCATCGGATATCCGTCTGCCCAGACTTACTGCATGTTTTTTCGTCGTCATAATCATAGCAGTCATTGGTCGAGTCACAGACCTGTGCCTGCGGGATACACTTGGAGTTGTTCTTACACGTGTATTCTCCGTCAGGACATTCTGAAAGAAAACAAACAGGTTACCATGGCAACTGTGAAAAGAATCAAACTTAGAAGAGAGTTTTAAGGCAGTGAAGACCGTAATTTGTTGAATTTATGATCTAAGAACGGCCAAAGTGTGCGCTCATATGCAAATTTATGAAAAAAACATGCGTTTATTTGGTAACTTTGACAATATGACATCATGCACTGAATTAACTATTAGGTACTATAGGGTTGCTCAGTAGTAAGAACACAAAATCAGTTCAAGCATACTTAGCTATCTATTCGCTATCCACAGGGCACTACGAATTTCAATTTCTACTCCTTTGATTAAAAGAAAGGCAAGTGAAGCCTCTTGGCCAAGGTTACACATGAAATTATATTGACTAATTGACTTACTGTATTGTGGACATGCCCCTTTGCGCACCAGGATATCATCGACAGCAATATCACTATGAAGATTCCGCCCAATCGTTCCATCGAAAACAATCTGTCGCCGACTCGGCCCCGACGCTGGTATCGTCAGTTGCGCGTACCGCCATTTGTTCTTCTGGTTGCCTTGGAGAAACCAGTTTGCAAGCGGCATGTTTGGAGCACTTGGGTCCAGGATGTACACCTGCAAAAGATCCGACGATGAAAAGTTTTTTGCGAATGTTTTACACTTCTTCAGATGGCCAAACTAGTCCCTCTCCTCCTGCCTATAGTCCCCCTTTAAGAAAACTTACCCCGAGCGTTCCCATCTCTTTTCCGTACATGTGATAATGAAATCGTAAGCAATGTGGCTGCGACATCCGTACAACTGGTGACCGAAACTTGGCCTCTTTTCTCGTGTTATATGATGCTTCCAGGTACAGATAGTAACCCATTCCTTTCGGGGTTGTGTTGTCGGAGTACGGCCCTGTGTACAACGTTGGCGTGGTCAACCGATATAGTGTCCACTGCATCTCACCAGGTGTCACTCCAGGTTGGGTGTAGGCGCACATCGTCTGCTGGTCGAAGTTACAGTCCAAGTTGACCGCTTAAAAAATTCATAAAAAGCAATTTTCAAGTCTTGTACTGGGTGTCACAAAAAGACTTTATCCATTTGATCTTGGATAACTCTCAAAATATAAATTTTATATTTACCAAACTTATACCACATGTAGCCGAAATCAATACTTTCCCCCCCCCCAGTTTGTTTGCCCTGATTAGCTGCATTAGTTATTGTGCAATCAGCAGTTAAATTTTCCATACAATCCCTATTTCCGCGATCGAAGCTAGAATCAATTTTTGAAACAGAAATACGCAACCTACGTTTTCCCGTCCCTGCATCATCAACAATGGCGGAATACGCGGTGCAGTTCACCTCATCTTCACTGTCCCAACAATCGGAGAACCCGTCACAGATCTTAGTCTTGTCGATGCATTCTAGGTTCTGTGAGCATTTTACTTGCCCTGTGGGACACGCTGGAATGAATGGGAAAAAATATGATTTTAATAATTTCTCCCCTGGGTTTTCTCTCCAAACACCCTCTTCTTGGACCTCAACGAAAAACTCTATCAGAGATGGCCGTAGATGTACTTTTCAATAGATTCTCAAAATCAGTCAATAGGAAAGACCACTGTGTCCCTAGCCATATTTTATTCTTTTAAATTCTGAATTAAGACGGAGCGTACCAGCCTTGCTGGAGTCTAACCCGATGCACATGCAACAACAGCCAACGGTGAAAAGGGGAAGGAGGAGGAAGAGAAGAAGAAGTGGTGGGTTCCTAGTAGAGGAAGGGAAAGAAGGAGTAGGAGGAGGTAGAAAGAGTAGGAGGAGGTAGAAGGAGTAGGAGGGGGTAGAAGGAGTAGGAGGAGGTAGAAGGAGTAGGTAGAAGGGGAAGGAGTAGGAGGATGTAGAAGGAGTAGGAGGAGGTAGAAGGAGTAGGAGGGGGTAGAAGGAGTATGAGGAAGGGGAAGAAGAAGGAGTAGGAGGAGGTAGAAGGAGTAAGAGGAAAGGGAAGAAGGAGGAGGTAGAGGGAGTATGAGGAAGGGGAGGTAGAAGGAGTAGGAGGAAGGAAAAGAAGGAGTAGGAGGAGGTAGAAGGAGTATGAGGAAGGGGAAGAAGGAGTAGGAGGAGGTAGAAGGAGTAGGAGGAAGGAAAAGGAGTAGGAGGAGGTAGACGGAGTAGGAGGAAGGGGAAGAAAGAGTAGGAGGAGGTAGAAGGAGTAGGAGGAAGGAAAAGAAGGAGGTAGAAGGAGTATGAGGAAGGGGAAGAAGGAGTAGGAGGAGGTAGAAGGAGTAGGAGGAAGGAAAAGAAGGAGGAGGTAGAAGGAGTATGAGGACGGGGAAGAAGGAGTAGGAGGAGGTAGAAGGAGTAGGAGGAAGGGGAAGAAGGAGGAGGTAGAAGGAGTATGAGGAAGGGGAAGAAGGAGTAGGAGGAGGTAGAAGGAGTAGGAGGAAGGAAAAGAAGGAGGAGGTTGAAGGAGTATGAGGAAGGGGAAGAAGGAGTAGGAGGAGGTAGAAGGAGTAGGTGGAAGGAAAAGAAGGAGGAGGTAGAAGGAGTATGAGGAAGGGGAAGAAGGAGTAGGAGGAGGTAGAAGGAGTATGAGGAAGGGGAAGAAGGAGGATGTAGAAGGAGTATGAGGAAGGGGAAGAAGGAGGAGGAGGTAGAAGGAGTAGGAGGAAGGGGAAGAAGGAGTAGGAGGAGGTAGAAGGAGTATGAGGGAGGAGGTAGAAGGAGGAGGTAGAAGGAGTATGAGGAAGGGGAAGAAGAAGGAGTAGGAAGAGAATAATAATAATCAAAGCACGACAAATTGTAAAACTTACTAAACGCTGGGCACGTCCCTTCGTACGTCTTGATGTCATCAATTGCGATGTCGCTGATATTATTCAAGGGTTTTTCCCTCTTTATGCCCTGAAAGCCGATACGATACGTGCCATTCCCCTTCAAATCCAAACGAATCATTCGCCACGAGTCGCCCGTGTTTTGTTTTGCGGACCAATGCAACTTCCACTGACCGTCGATGAGAACGTATAATTGTACTTCTTGCGATAGTTCCTCGCCGGGCAGCCCGAGCATATGGTAGTAGAACTCGAGGCACCAGAAGGCAGATCGGGCCTTGTACGGATGCGAAACGAAGAAGCTGTATTGACCTTTGCTGCCACTTTTTGCATCCAGGTAGATATAATGACCTGAAATGATAAGATATTTCAACTTGATGTAGGCCCGATGGTCTTTTCGTAGTCAGACGCCAGTGGTGGGTTGCTAGCCCAATACTAAGCTAAACCCACCTTCTTCCAGTCTTGGGAGCGGCTGCTTAAATCTGGGCATTACATCTTGTAATTATTAGCCTATTTTGTGTACAAATTTTATTCTCTTTTAACCCAATGTGAGGACATTTTGTCATGGCAAGCTGTAGAAGTTACTCGGAATTTCAGTGGCCAAAATCGAGTACATCTCTGCTGACATGGCTAACTCCACCAATAGAATGAGGCAGTTTGGGGTTCAGGCATTGATTTATTGGATTTAGGAGCATTTTGATGTGCAGAAAATGCTTCAGGGGTGGTCATTTACCCCCCGAAAAAAATTGAAGATTTTTTTGGAAAAATATTTAAAATATTTGTTTCGTTAATTAAGGGACATGTGCTACCCTCTTAGACAGTTAAAGGGAGTGAAAACCATGCAATTCAAACGGCCTGGCTATCTTTGAATGTGAAACGAGCAAAGTTTAACACAGGCCACTATTTACAATAACACTCAATCCTCGATCTGCTGAGGATATATAATAGACAACTCAATTCGGATTTGTAGAAGAGTAGCATCATTATCAGACCTACCATTAGCATTCTTAAGCGTGTGATCGAACTTCGGTCCGGTGTTTGGGGTGGGCGTGCTCCCGGAATTCCAGCGCCAGAAATAGTTAGGAAACAGCGGATAATAGTTGATCCAGCCACACTTGGTCGACTCTTCAAAATCACAGCTCACGGACCAGTCTGGAAAGGCAAATTCATGAAAATAAGGCCACATAATGACACACAGTTGGCGACTCGGGTGACTTCAACTCTGAGAGTGAATTAGAGTCGTCTATGAAAAACTTCAATTCAACTGACCATTTTCAAATTGATAAACTCTGTGTACCTGCACAATAATATTTCAAATTCCTCATCGGAAATAATGAAATGACACCAATCAACACCAGGTGTCAGCAAGACGTCGAAGGATAAAGCGTTCAGTATGAGAGAGGTAGGAGCAAGGCGGGCGGGTGGTAGGATGGGGAGAGATCCTCCCTGGAGAAGCACTCCCCTGGGCTAATCCCCCCCCCCCCCCGCCCCCAGGAGATGTGCCCGCACACTCGCCAGCCCAGGGCCAGGGGTCTATTGGTGTGTAATCTACTTTTGAGGACTGACATGTGACAGGTGCACTTACGGCCTAACAACTCGGTTGCTCCACTGGCTTTGAAGGCTTTGAAGGAAGTTGGTTCTACTCAACAAACAAACAAATGAAGTCAGCCAGTGAGACGAGACAGACAAAACTGTCCAGAAATGTACATTTCCAGAGACACACCATCATTTTGTATTCAGTGTGCATTTACACAATCGGAACTTTTCAAATTCAAGTTCAAATTTCAAATATTTTAACAGACGGAGTATTCCTTTAACCCTTTCTCTGCAAAAGCTCTCTGATGACTACTTACTGCAATGGTCTTCATCTGAGTTATCTGAACACTGGATGATCACGTCACACTCCTGGTTCTTGTTGATGCACTGGGTCCGGTCGCGGCACTTGTACTCATCCGATGCACATGCTGCAAAATGTGTGAGAAATTTACTATGTACAAAATAACTTAAAATCAGTCATGACACAAATGGTACCCTTAAGAAGTAAGAGCTTTCCAATGAATGGTCATGAGAATAGGTTTTTTAATGGTACCATCAGAGAGTGCTCACCTAGAGCTTTCCAGCAAATGGTCACGAAAATAGGTTTACTAATGGTACCAATAAGGAGTGCTCAGCAAGAGCTTTCCAGCAAATGGTCACGACAATAGGTTAACTAAAGGTACCATTAAGGAGTGCTCAGCAAGAGCTTTCCAGCAAATGGTCACGACAATAGGTTTATTAATGATACCATTAAGGAGTGCTCAGCAAGAGCTTTCCAGCAAATGGTCACGACAATAGGTTTACTACTGGTACCATTAAAGAGTGCTCAGCAAGAACTTTCCAGCGAATGGTCACGACAATAGGTTTACTAATGGTACCATTAAAGAGTGCCCAGCAAGAGCTTTCCAGCAAATGGTCACGACAATAGGTTTACTACTGGTACCATTAAAGAGTGCTCAGCAAGAACTTTCCAGCGAATGGTCACGACAATAGGTTTACTAATGGTACCATTAAAGAGTGCTCAGCAAGAGCTTTCCAGCAAATGGTCATGACAATAGGTTTACTAATGGTACCATTAAAGAGTGCCCAGCAAGAGCTTTCCGGCAAATGGTCATGACAATAGGTTTACTAATGGTACCATTAAGGAGTGCTCAGCAAGAGCTTTCCAGCAAATGGTCACGACAATAGGTTTACTAATGGTACCATTAAAGAGTGCTCAGCAAGAGCTTTCCAGCAAATGGTCATGACAATAGGTTTACTAATGGTACCATTAAAGAGTGCCCAGCAAGAGATTTCCGGCAAATGGTCATGACAATAGGTTTACTAATGGTACCATTAAGGAGTGCTCAGCAAGAGCTTTCCAGCAAATGGTCACGACAATAGGTTAACTAATGGTACCATTAAGGAGTACTCAGCAAGAGCTTTCCAGCAAATAGTCACGACAATAGGTTTACGAATGGTACCATTAGAAAGTGCTCAGCAGCTGATCAACAACTAGACAAACTGGAAACTTACTAAACTCTGGACAGTTCCCTTCCAACAAACGTATGTCGTCAATAGCGATGTCTCCGAGCACGCCATTTCCTCGAATTGCCCTGAAACCGATTCTGAACCTCTGCTGCTCAATGTCCACCTGTCCCATCCGCCATTTGTTGCCCTGGTCGCCTGAAGCAGACCAGATCGTCTTCGCTGCAGTAGGGTTACTCCTGTCCAACTGCAGAACGGAGAATTTCCCGATGTCCGCTCCCCGCATGTGGTAGTAAAACTGAAGGCATGAATTCTTGCTGGATTGGTGCAAAGGTGACCACAAGATGGCGTAGTCTCTTTGCTTCCCTGTAGAGGCCTCCAAGTACATATAATATTCTGAAAGACCAAACAAGATAATTGATATACAAGACGAGCAATTTTTGTCACAGTGACCTGTAACAATTGTCGCTATGATGCATGACAAAAGGATTGTTTGTTTGCAGGTAAAATTGGTAATCACTGCATTTAAAATTAGTTACAGCAATAGCTGGTTCTTGTCACAGGTACCAGCGACCACCATCGCACACAAGAGATTTCTGTCGCAGGTGATCATGATCGCAGGTTGTGGTGACAAAAATTGCTCATTTGCGGGGTGCGCGATTATGATACCAAATTGCCGAGCATCTAAGGCCAACCCTAGAATGCCACCTAGTGCCACAACGGTTCACTACTACACTTACTAGCTCCAGTGTGATCTTGCCCAGGCCCCGTGTCGACTGTAGGTGTGTCCTTGTAATGTCGCGTCCAGTTCAGAGTACCTTGTGTGTCCTCGGTGTAGCCACACATAAACACATCTTCAAACGTACAGTTGATGTTAAAGTCTGAAAAGTGATCATAGTTATAGCTCAATAATCGCTAACGACTGACATATCAAATAATCAGTCATTTATCACTCCTAACGCTACATCAGGGTTCTGCGTCGTTAAAAACGGTGTCTATTCGGTATATTACTGAGAGGCCTGGATCCAACGCTGTCTCAACGGGCAGGCACTGTACAAGGGTCAAGCAAATCCTCCTAATTTGATAGTACTTACTACACAGCGTTATTTCATCACTGTTATCACCACAGTTGTCAACTCGGTTACAGATGAGGGATTCATCATAAAGGCACTTCTTATTGGCACAACGGAACTGGCACGCTGAAACAGACATGTTAGAGATGAGCCACTTGTCATAAAGGCACTTCTTATTGGTACAGGGAACTGACACGCTGAAACAGACATGTTAGAGATGAGCCACTTGTCATAAAGGCACTTGTTACTGGTACAGGGAACTGACACGCTGAAACAGACATGTTAGAGATGAGCCACTTGTCATAAAGGCACTTCTTACTGGTACAGGGAACTGACATGCTGAAACAGACATGTTAGAGATGAGCCACTTGTCATAAAGGCACTTCTTATTGGTACAGGGAACTGGCACGCTGAAACAGACATGTTAGAGATGAGCCACTTGTCATAAAGGCACTTCTTATTGGTACAGGGAACTGACACGCTGAAACAGACATGTTAGAGATGAGCGACTTGTTATAAAGGCACTTCTTATTGGTACAGGGAACTGACACGCCGAAACAGACATGTTAGAGATGAGCGACTTGTCATAAAGGCACTTCTTATTGGTACAGGGAACTGACACGCTGAAACAGACATGTTAGAGATGAGCCACTTGTCATAAAGGCACTTCTTATTGGTACAGGGAACTGACACGCTGAAACAGACATGTTAGAGATGAGCCACTTGTCATAAAGGCACTTCTTATTGGTACAGGGAACTGACACGCTGAAACAGACATGTTAGAGATGAGCCACTTGTCATAAAGGCACTTCTTATTGGTACAGGGAACTGACACGCTGAAACAGACATGTTAGAGATGAGCCACTTGTTATAAAGGCACTTCTTATTGGTACAGGGAACTGACACGCTGAAACAGACATGTTAGAGATGAGCCACTTGTCATAAAGGCACTTCTTATTGGTACAGGGAACTGACACGCTGAAACAGACATGTTAGAGATGAGCGACTTGTCATAAAGGCACTTCTTATTGGTACAGAGAACTGACACGCTGAAACAGACATGTTAGAGATGAGCGACTTGTCATAAAGGCACTTGTTACTGGTACAGGGAACTGACACGCTGAAACAGACATGTTAGAGATGAGCCACTTGTCATAAAGGCACTTGTTACTGGTACAGGGAACTGACATGCTGAAACAGACATGTTAGAGATGAGCCAGTTGTCATAAAGGCACTTCTTATTGGTACAGGGAACTGACATGCTGAAACAGACATGTTAGAGATGAGCCACTTGTCATAAAGGCACTTCTTATTGGTACAGGGAACTGACATGCTGAAACAGACATGTTAGAGATAAGCCACTTGTCATAAAGGCACTTCTTATTGGTACAGGGAACTGGCACGCTGAAACAGACATGTTAGAGATGAGCCACTTGTCATAAAGGCACTTGTTACTGGTACAGGAAACTGGCACGCTGAAACAGACATGTTAGAGATAAGCCACTTGTCATAAAGGCACTTGTTATTGGTACAGGAAACTGGCACGCTGAAACAGACATGTTAGAGATGAGCCACTTGTCATAAAGGCACTTCTTATTGGTACAGGAAACTGACACGCTGAAACAGACATGTTAGAGATGAGCCAGTTGTCATAAAGGCACTTCTTATTGGTACAGGGAACTGACACGCTGAAACAGACATGTTAGAGATAAGCCACTTGTCATAAAGGCACTTCTTATTGGTACAGAGAACTGACGCGCTGAAACAGACATGTTAGAGATGAGCCAATTGTCATAAAGGCACTTCTTATTGGTACAGAGAACTGACACGCTGAAACAGACATGTTAGAGATGAGCGACTTGTCATAAAGGCACTTCTTATTGGTACAGGGAACTGACACGCTGAAACAGACATGTTAGAGATGAGCCAGTTGTCATAAAGGCACTTCTTATTGGTACAGAGAACTGACACGCTGAAACAGACATGTTAGAGATGAGCCACTTGTCATAAAGGCACTTTTTACTGGAACAGGGAACTGACATGCTGAAACAGACATGTTAGAGATGAGCCACTCGTCATAAAGGCACTTCTTATTGGTACAGGGAACTGGCACGCTGAAACAGACATGTTAGAGATGAGCCACTTGTCATAGATAAAGGCACTTCTTATTGGTACAGGGAACTGACACGCTGAAACAGACATGTTAGAGATGAGCGACTTGTTATAAAGGCACTTCTTATTGGTACAGGGAACTGACACGCCGAAACAGACATGTTAGAGATGAGCGACTTGTCATAAAGGCACTTCTTATTGGTACAGGGAACTGACACGCTGAAACAGACATGTTAGAGATGAGCCACTTGTCATAAAGGCACTTCTTATTGGTACAGGGAACTGACACGCTGAAACAGACATGTTAGAGATGAGCCACTTGTCATAAAGGCACTTCTTATTGGTACAGGGAACTGACACGCTGAAACAGACATGTTAGAGATGAGCCACTTGTCATAAAGGCACTTCTTATTGGTACAGGGAACTGACACGCTGAAACAGACATGTTAGAGATGAGCCACTTGTTATAAAGGCACTTCTTATTGGTACAGGGAACTGACACGCTGAAACAGACATGTTAGAGATGAGCCACTTGTCATAAAGGCACTTCTTATTGGTACAGGGAACTGACACGCTGAAACAGACATGTTAGAGATGAGCGACTTGTCATAAAGGCACTTCTTATTGGTACAGAGAACTGACACGCTGAAACAGACATGTTAGAGATGAGCGACTTGTCATAAAGGCACTTGTTACTGGTACAGGGAACTGACACGCTGAAACAGACATGTTAGAGATGAGCCACTTGTCATAAAGGCACTTGTTACTGGTACAGGGAACTGACATGCTGAAACAGACATGTTAGAGATGAGCCAGTTGTCATAAAGGCACTTCTTATTGGTACAGGGAACTGACACGCTGAAACAGACATGTTAGAGATGAGCCAGTTGTCATAAAGGCACTTCTTATTGGTACAGAGAACTGACACGCTGAAACAGACATGTTAGAGATGAGCCACTTGTCATAAAGGCACTTGTTACTGGTACAGGGAACTGACACGCTGAAACAGACATGTTAGAGATGAGCCACTTGTCATAAAGGCACTTCTTACTGGTACAGGGAACTGACATGCTGAAACAGACATGTTAGAGATGAGCCACTTGTCATAAAGGCACTTCTTATTGGTACAGGGAACTGACACGCTGAAACAGACATGTTAGAGATGAGCGACTTGTTATAAAGGCACTTCTTATTGGTACAGGGAACTGACACGCCGAAACAGACATGTTAGAGATGAGCGACTTGTCATAAAGGCACTTGTTACTGGTACAGGGAACTGACATGCTGAAACAGACATGTTAGAGATGAGCCAGTTGTCATAAAGGCACTTCTTATTGGTACAGGGAACTGACATGCTGAAACAGACATGTTAGAGATGAGCCAGTTGTCATAAAGGCACTTCTTATTGGTACAAAGAACTGACACGCTGAAACAGACATGTTAGAGATGAGCCACTTGTCATAAAGGCACTTGTTACTGGTACAGGGAACTGACACGCTGAAACAGACATGTTAGAGATGAGCCACTTGTCATAAAGGCACTTCTTACTGGTACAGGGAACTGACATGCTGAAACAGACATGTTAGAGATGAGCCACTTGTCATAAAGGCACTTCTTATTGGTACAGGGAACTGACACGCTGAAACAGACATGTTAGAGATGAGCGACTTGTTATAAAGGCACTTCTTATTGGTACAGGGAACTGACACGCCGAAACAGACATGTTAGAGATGAGCGACTTGTCATAAAGGCACTTGTTACTGGTACAGGGAACTGACATGCTGAAACAGACATGTTAGAGATGAGCCAGTTGTCATAAAGGCACTTCTTATTGGTACAGGGAACTGACATGCTGAAACAGACATGTTAGAGATGAGCCACTTGTCATAAAGGCACTTCTTATTGGTACAGGGAACTGACATGCTGAAACAGACATGTTAGAGATAAGCCACTTGTCATAAAGGCACTTCTTATTGGTACAGGGAACTGGCACGCTGAAACAGACATGTTAGAGATGAGCCACTTGTCATAAAGGCACTTGTTACTGGTACAGGAAACTGGCACGCTGAAACAGACATGTTAGAGATAAGCCACTTGTCATAAAGGCACTTGTTATTGGTACAGGAAACTGGCACGCTGAAACAGACATGTTAGAGATGAGCCACTTGTCATAAAGGCTCTTCTTATTGGTACAGGAAACTGACACGCTGAAACAGACATGTTAGAGATGAGCCAGTTGTCATAAAGGCACTTCTTATTGGTACAGGGAACTGACACGCTGAAACAGACATGTTAGAGATAAGCCACTTGTCATAAAGGCACTTCTTATTGGTACAGAGAACTGACGCGCTGAAACAGACATGTTAGAGATGAGCCAATTGTCATAAAGGCACTTCTTATTGGTACAGAGAACTGACACGCTGAAACAGACATGTTAGAGATGAGCGACTTGTCATAAAGGCACTTCTTATTGGTACAGGGAACTGACACGCTGAAACAGACATGTTAGAGATGAGCCAGTTGTCATAAAGGCACTTCTTATTGGTACAGAGAACTGACACGCTGAAACAGACATGTTAGAGATGAGCCACTTGTCATAAAGGCACTTCTTATTGGTACAGGGAACTGGCACGTTGAAACAGACATGTTAGAGATGAGCCACTTGTCATAAAGGCACTTGCTACTGGTTCAGGGAACTGACATGCTGAAACAGACATGTTAGAGAAGAAATATATTCAACTGGTTTCAAACTTACAAGTCACATTTTGTATGAAGTCTATTTCTTGTAGGACATCGGTGAAGACAGACGGTCGGAATGGGACGTCACATCCACTCGACATAAAGCTGCTGATACCGACCACACGCCACCGGCCGTGCTCATCTTGACACATCAACGGACCGCCGCTATCGCCCTGAAGTAAAAAACAGATACAGTAGAACCTTCCTATTGAGGACACCATCCGAACTGACAAATAATGTCGTTAACAACCAATTTGGGACCAAAACTAGTGTCCGCTAAGGGAGGTTCCACTGTATAGTAAAACCTTGTTTCCATTCAATTTGACCTCTCTTATCAGGACACCTCTCTATCAAGGACAGAGCTGGTCAACGCCAAGGGGGGGGTTCTTAATAAGAGGTTCGGCTGTACTTAAAAGAGAGGTTGAGCATCTGTCCAAATCTCACTCCAAATTCCTCCCAAAGGTTGAATTACACTCCCCTAATGACGACTAAGTCCATGAGAACCTCTCTCTGCAGCATTGTGTAAAACTGCATTTCTATTTTCCTTGACCACCAGCCTACCCCTTTAAAGGGAAAATATAGTCAGCAGCTAGGCAGGCAAGAAAATGTTACACAAAGTCGCCAATAGGGGTCTCTCACATCTCACAGTAGGTCGAAATGATTCACGCTTGTACGAGGAATATATTTAGTGCTGAATCTGACATGACCCAGTGCCCTATACTGTGTATAATAGTCACCTGAAGATGGCCAAATTAGCACCTCTGCTCCTGCCTATAGTCTATAGCCTATAGTCCCCTTTAAGCAGCATATCTGCACTAGTGAGTACTTACGGGACATATCGAGATATATCCTGACAGATAGCCGGCACACAGGACGCTGGACGGGAGGGTGCCATTGTAGAAATCTGTACTATTACATTTTGTTGTATTCCACAGTTGCATCTTGGCCTCTTGTAAATCATCGGGGACATTCTTCTCTGGAAGGACAATGTTTTACTTTGACAAGTCTGCATACTATACTATTTTCATAAGGTCGATTACGAATCTTCAGATCCCAAACCTATGTGGGATTTTCAGGGCAAACATGAGCGACGCTAAAATGCTGAAAATTTTGGAACATAATGATTGATACATAATCGATTGATGCTAAAGCGAAATATCGATATCAATGCTGATTAACCATTTATTCTTCCAAATATCACGAAATGACAACTTGGACATGTTCTCAAAATATCAACAATTTTTGAAAATTTTCTTGATGACATGGAAGACAATTTCAGTCTGAGTACTGAACCAAGATTTGGGGTGAAAACATCAAAGTCTAGTATAAATTTCAGTCTGAGATCAAAAAAAAATTGGTTGAAATTGGTCATCGGGAAAAAATATTTTTCATCTCTCTCTATTTAGTTACTAAACAGTTACTCAACTTTAAAACTACCAAGACTATTTTTCAACACCCAGTAGCAAAGAAACTCGACCGCAACTTACGATAGTAATCAGTGTATCCCCAGCCCGTGACATAACATCGCGCCGTCACGGGGAACTTATCCTTGCTACTTCTCGGCAGGCACACTGGGCGTATTTTGTCGGAAAATTGGATCGGATTTTTTAACATAAGAACGGCGACGTCGTGGCCCTCTTTGAAATTACTGAACTCTGGGTGCTTCCACATTTTCTGGACGGTGGCAACCACTCGGTTTTTCTCCGTCATGTAGAGTTTGGACGTTCCTAACACGACTTCATAGATGTGAGGTGAATCGTACATCTCCCTGAAATAGCAAATGTGTGTTGGCCACAACTAACTTGACATGAAAATCACCAATTTTTCAAAATCTCTAACTTTTGACCCCCCCATCGCCATAAAACATTTTTCACATTGATTCAACAGCCAAGTACTGTCTGATTAATTTGAAAAAGGTATTAACTTCATAAAGGAATAGTTTGGTGTGGATTTTTTCCTAAACAAAACATTCTGACCCCCTCAGTGGGGAAGGGGGTTACGATACCCCCAGGTTAGTGTGAGGAACAAGGAGCATTCCGACCGATCGGCCAAATCTTCAAGGAAACGCAGAAGTACAGTGGAACCTCCCTTAGCAGACACCTCTCTATCCAGGACAACCTCTCTATTAAGGACACTAGTTTTGGTCCCAAATTGGTTGTTTCCATTCAATTTGACCTCTCTAATCCGGACACCTCTCTACTAAGGCAACACTTGTCAGTCCCAGGATGTCCTTACTTACTCAACACAATGAGCCGCCGTTAATATGTGCCTCTCAGTCAACACCACTCCACCACAGATATGCTGGGTCAGCTTTCGCACCGAGACCTGCCAGGGCCATTTGCCCTGCGGGGCCGTGTAGCCGTGGACCACATATGGACGCAAGATACTGGACGCTGGAGTGCCGCACACTGGAATGGAGAACATTGAAATTTTATTGAACACTTAAGGCCGGGTATACCCATAGAGTTAACAGTAGGTAGATTTCGCAACACTTGCAAAGTCCTACAATGACAACATCGCAAAACACGCCAATGCAAAACATGCAGAACATGACAGGACCCCCAGCTGGCAGGTGCTGCCATCTGAGCTAAGAAAGTGGAACTACGCAATTTCTTAAAATTATTGAACACGTAAGGCCGGTTATACCCACAAAGTTAACAGTAGGTAGAATTCGCGACACTTGCAAAGTCCTACAATGACAACATCACAAATCACGCCAATGCAAAACATGCCAGGACCCCAGCTGGCAGGGGCTGCCATCTGAGCTAAGAAAGTGGAACTACGCAATTTCTTAAAATTATTGAACACGTAAGGCCGGTTATACCCACAAAGTTAACAGTAGGTAGAATTCGCGACACTTGCAAAGTCCTACAATGACAACATCACAAATCACGCCAATGCAAAACATGCCAGGACCCCAGCTGGCAGGGGCTGCTATCTGAGCTAAGAAAGTGGAACTATGCAATTTCTTAAAATTATTGAACACGTAAGGCCGGGTATACCCATAGAGTTAACAGTAGGTAGATTTCGCGACACTTGCAAAGTCCTACAATGACAACATCGCAAAACACGCAAAACATGACAGGACACCAGCTGGCAGGTGCTGCCATCTGAGCTAAGAAAGTGGAACTACGCAATTTATTAAAATTTAAAAACCCCGTTTTAAGGGCGGGGGACGATTTATAACATCAACCCTAAACATGCTTTTGTTGACCGTTAGATCTCAGCTTAAGCCATTATTTCCTTTGTCCGTAAAGTGGTAAATATTTTTTGCTCAATTTTGAAAATTCAAAGTTCTGCAGAGAGCTGAAGCACGTATCTTTGATGTCTGCTGTCAAATTGTAATGGAAATTCTCCCGAAACTGCAAATGTCCAGTGAAATCTCTGAAGAAGTTTGAGAAAAAAACTCACCTAAATCTGCACACTTTACCCTTACAACTTTATTGTCGGGACATGTTGTGCTGAAAGAGGAAAAAATACAGCTAGTAACACAGAGTTCCCCAGGAAACATTAACTCTACTAAAAGCACACTTTTGCTATGAGCAATACCCAGGCTGGGGGGGGGG